>NC_064284.1:6335411-6377157 GCF_019186545.1 Solanum stenotomum | reverse complement strand
TATGCATAATGAAGGTGTGCTCTGCATTGAACCTCCACTTAGTGAAACAGTAACTTTTACTCCAGAGTCGTAGTGGTCTCAGACTTGAACTATGACTGCTTGAGGGAAATAAAATATCACTGCTCACACATAATAATCAAGGTGTTGACATGAGCTTTAAAGCCAGCACGTTATGGCCATGTGCTATCCCGGTTTCATGAGTGCTTTTGAGAGTAAGCCAAACTCTCATAGGAAGCGACCTACTTCCACACATCACATAGGTGAAATCTGTCGAGAGTGCTCCTGTAAGCTTAACACTCCACCCATACGGGCTACAGATATTCATTAAGAGTTTTGTCAACTCAACCTTCACAAATCACTACAGGAAACAATGCACTCATATCATAGGGAGGGAATAAATAGATAGTGCATTTTTCACAAGAAGTCATCATATGATTAGTTTTTTCCTTTGAACCTGGTTATAGGATAACTAGTCTCTAGGTTGGGTTTCCTCATATATGACTCAAGGATTTATAGGCTTCAATCCCATCCCCCTCGATGTGCTTCAGACCTTTTCTCTTGTTAAGGCCTTAGTAATAGGATCTGCAAGATTATCACAAGATTTGACATAATCAACATTAATGGTACCATTTGTCAAATATGATCTTACATTACTGTGTTTCCTCCTTATAGGTCTGGATTTACCGTTGTAATAACGGTTTTGAACTCTACCAATTGCAGCGGTGCTATCACAATGAATTAAAATAGGAGGAATTGATTTTTCAAAATAAGGTATTTGAAATAACAAATCTCTTAACCAATTCGCTTCCTCACTAGCTGAAGCTAAAGCAATTAGTTCAGCCTCCATGGTAGAGTTAGCAATAATAGTTTGCTTTTTTGATCTCCAACAAACAGCACCACCACCTAAAATAAAGACATAACCAGTGGTAGAGCAGGAATCACCTGATAAAGTGTTCCAATCTGCATCACAAAAGCCTTCAAGTACAGCAGGATATTTTTTATAGAACAAACCACAATTTTTCGTTCCAATTAAATATCTCATAACTCTTGTTACAGCATGCCAATGTTCATTACATGACTTGCTTGTAAACCTTCCAAGTACTCCTATTGCATATGCAATATCAGGTCTAGTACAATCAGTCACATATCTCAAACTTCCGATTATGCTAGAATATTCCTTTTGATTTTTTACATCATTTTCACTTTCAACAGGAAATAAGTGAACACTTGAATCAAAAGGAGTTGCAACATGCTTGCAATCAAGAAAGTTATATTTTTTCAATATTTTCTCAACATAATGTGACTGGTCAAGGAAAATTCCATCACATGTTCTTGTAATTTTTATTCCAAGAATAACATTTGCCTCACCAAGATCTTTAATATCAAAATGACTTCTAAGAATATTCTTAGCTTCATCAATAACATACATGTTAGAGCCAAAGATCAACAAATCATCAACATATAGGCAAATAATCACATGTGAATTATTCCAAGACTTATGATATATGCACTTATCACACTCATTTGTTTTAAAACCATTTTCAATCATGCAGGAATCAAACTTTTCATGCCATTGCTTAGGTGCCTGTTTCAAGCCATACATGGATTTAGTAAGTTTACATACTTTGCTTTCTTGGCCTGCTTCAACAAAAGACTCGGGTTGATCCATATAGATTTCCTCATTTAGGTCTCCATTTAAAAAAGCAGTTTTTACATCCATTTGATGAATTTGCAAATCAAAAATTGCAGCCATAGCAATTAAAAGTCTTATGGATGTAATTCTTGTTACCGGTGAAAAAGTATCAAAAATTCTAGGCCTTCTAGTTGTTTAAAACCTTTTGCAACTAGCCTAGCCTTGTATTTATCAATAGATCCATCCGGTTTCAACTTTTTTCTTAAGACCCATTTGCAACCAATTGTTTTACAACCCGGTGGTAAATCAACTAACTTCCAAGTTTTATTAGAAATCAATGATTCCATTTCATCATTTACAGCCTCTTCCAAAAAATAGAATCATGTGAAGATAATGCTTCTTTCAAAGTAAGAGGATCATCTCCAACATTAAACACGTAAAAATCAGGACCAAAATCTTTTTCTACTCTAGCTCTTTTACTTTTTCTTAATTCAAAATTATCAACTTCTTTATTTTTCAAAGTAGAAGTAGAAGAACTAGGTAGTGACAAAATATTTTGTTCAATCCTTTGACCCCCACTATTTTTAGAATCAAACGGAAATTTATTCTCATGAAAAATAGCATCACCCGATTCTATCACAATATTATCTTCAAGATTAAAAAATCTATAGGCTGTACTATTTGAAGCATAACCAAGAAAAGCACAAGTAGTAACTTTCTTACCCAACTTTGTAATCTTGGGATCCATTAGCCTCACAAAGGCTAGACAACCCCAAACTCTTAGATACCCCAAACTTGGCTTGTAACCTTTCCACAATTCAAAAGGTGTCAATTTAGACTTTTTATGAGGCACACGATTCAACACATAACAAGCAGTTAAAATAGCTTCACCCCAAAAATTTAAAGGTGCATGTGACTCAATAAGCATGGCATTAGTCAATTCAACCAAAGTTCTATTTTTCCTTTTCGCTACTCCATTAGATGAAGGAGAGTAAGGAGGAGTAGTTTCATGAATTATTCCCAATGATCTAGCAAAAGAATTAAACTCATTTGACTCATATTCACGGCCTCTATCACTTCTAATTCTTTTTATTTTTCTTCCAAACTGATTTTCAACTTCATGGAGATAAGTTTTGAAATTTTCAAAAGCATCACTTTTATTTTTCATCAATTAAACATATGTAAACTTAGAAAAATCATCAATGAAAGTGATAAAATATCTATTACCTCCACGAGTTAAAATTCCACCAAGTTCACAAATATCAGTATGAACTAATTCTAACAAATTAGTTATTCTTTCAACTTGAAAATGAGGCCTTTTAGTGATTTTGGCCTTACTACAAGCCTCACACTTTTCAAAATTCTTTTTAATCATTGGAATTAATCCTAAACTACTCATGATTCCAACATAACGATCATTAATATGACACAAACGAGCATGCCAAAAATTGGTAGAAGAAAGCATATAAACAGAAGTAGAAGTTTTATTCATTTCAACATTCAATTTGAACATCCCATCACATGCATACCCCTTTCCCACAAAAATACCCTTTTTCACTATTACATATTGATCAGATTCAATAATCTGTTTAAAGCCTGCTTTATTAAAAAGAAAACTAGACATCAAATTTTTCCTCATAGAAGGAGTATAAAGTACATCTTTCAAAGTTAATACCCTTCCAGAAGTAAAACACAATTCGACATCTCCCTTTCCAAGCACTTGAGTAGTATGAGCATCACCAAGCATGATGGTTTTGGGCTCCTCAAAATGAGTATATTTGTTAAACCAGTCTTTGTCATAACAGACATGACGGTTTGCACCAGAATCAGCCCACCATCCATCAACATTCTTAACTATCTTTATGTCGGTAATAACCGCCACAAAAGGTTCTTCGGTAACGTTTGCCTGAGGGTTAGGACCACGTTTCCGGAATCTGCAAAATCGAGCAATATGCCCACTCTTGCCACAAACAAAGCATGGTCCCTTGTCTTAAACTTGTTGATTTTGTGCTTGGTTATTTTCACCATTATTTTTCTTGGGAGGTCTACCATTATTTTTCTTGAATTTGTTCTTCTTAGGCTTCAAAGAAGTATTTTTGTGAGAATCAGGAGTAGCATTTTTTGAAGTAATTAAATATACCTTCGTTGTGATGTTGTTCTCTTCTGTTTGTAAAAGTGCATCTTGGCCCCTTGCCTCTTCTTCCATGCGGATTTTCACTATCAAGGTTTCAAGAGAGGTTTCCTTTTGTTTGTGGCGCATAGTTTTTTGAAATTCCTTCCAAGAAGGTGGAAGTTTATCNGTTAATAGTAGTACCTCAAAACTGTGCAACTATCTTTTGGGTTTCACACTTGATATTCGGGACTAATTGAATTCACACTCTGGTAAAATATTTCTTGCCAAAGACATGATACTTGAACTTGAAATATTTGGTTAAAGAAGAAGACTAACTACCATTCTACCACGACTTTCAGTGATAAGGCCTCCCCCTTTTACTAGTACATTTTTATGCATAAACATGTTCTTCAATTTGAATTCAGTTGACATACATGTCCACCGACTTTGAGTGTGTATATGTTAATACTTAAATTTGTATAAAATTGAACAAATAAATGCATTCATCTTACGTGACATTTTATAGGATAATTTTTTGTCTTGCGTGTCGTCCTACATGTATTATGTTACGTGTATCTATTTGTTCAATTTTATACAAAGTTAAGTGTTTATTAGTATATATTTAAAGTTAGAGAGCAAAGATATCTGCTGAAACTAAATTAAATGACATATTTATGTAGTGCTTTTAGTTTTTTTTATCTAATCTGAAAAGAAAAATTTGGGGTAGGTGAGAGTAATAATAGAATATGTTAGTGAAAACTTACAAGATAACAAAAATACAAGATTACAATTGAAAATAAATATGAAGAAAATAAATCTCTTCNAAGACCAATATATATGCATGTGTAAGTTGTCGTTTAGTCACTTTCGGAGAGTTAATAGTAGTACCTACCTCAAAAAGCCGTGCAATTATCATTTTTCAATTTCCTCTGATCTTGTATTCATTCACTCTCAACCTATTTTCATTCTATCTTGTAACTAATAAATAATTAATTCGGTAATCAGANACAAGAGTTGAGTTCAAAGCTCCACAAAAAGAACACCTTCCTTCAACGAATAAAACTCTCTTTTTTGACTACCTCTTTCACTCTATATTTTTCTTGTGTGTAGTGTCTCCCAAACCAAATGAAGACTATCACTATTTATAGTTGAGGAAGTCTTCCTAGCAATGAATAGGAAGATAATTGGGTAGTAAATAGTGAAGATAATGGCCTTAGGAGTTACATAGGTTACAAGGTATAATGAAGAATAACTAGTGAAATAATGTATGAAAGGTTGCAAAAGTTTTAATGGACAATGAAACTTTTCTTGGCTTAATGGTCAAAAACCATCCGTTAGTTTGTTGACAAGCTGCAACAGTAACAAATATTGTAACTCCAAAATGGAGTAATGCACTAGTGAGTAATGTAGCAATCAATATTTCCATTAACATTCTGCAACCCATGAGAAGTCAACCAAACGGCAGTACCAATGACTATGTGGCAATGTAAGAAATGTAAATTCTTAAAATATTAAAATGCCACACTAACAGAATAGTACAATTATTAATCTAAAAGATCAATATGCATGTGTAAGTTGTTGTTTAGTCACTTTCAAAATAGTGAGGAGAGTTAATAGTAGTACCTACCTCAAAAGCCGTGCAATTATCATTTTTCAATTTCCTCTGATCTTTTATTAATTTGGTAATCAGATATGGAATTCTTATCTGTTTTTACGGAAAAGGTAATAGATTGCTTGATCCAGCCAGTTGTGCGACAGATTGGGTATTTCTACTACTACAAGAACAACATCACATCTATGGGAAAAGAATCTGAGAAGCTGAAGAACATCAAAAGTGAGATGCAGGAAAAAGCGGAAGTTGCCCGGAGAAACTTACAACGCATTTCACTCAATGGCGAGGTTTGGTTAACTAGTGTTGATACCACTATTGCTCAAGTGGATGATGTAATGGGAGGTATACCTGAGGTTGAAAGGGGTTGCTTTTATGGGTGCTGTCCAAACTTGAAGTCACGTTACTCCCTCAGCAGGAGAGCTAAGAAAATTACAGAGGAGTTGACTGAACTTCGAAATGAAGCCCCCGACTCTAATGCTTTCTCCTATGATCATCCAGTCCAAAGTGAGGCTATACCTAGTTACGATGGTGAGATGTTTGACTCCAGAAAATTGCAAGAGGATGAGATCATGGAAGCTTTGAAAGATGACGAGGTCACTGTGATTGGTATATGTGGTATGGGTGGTGTTGGTAAAACAACACTCGCTGAGAAAATCAGACTAAAGGCAAAACAAGAAAGGGGTAATAATTTCATAGATGTCGTCATGGTAACTGTCAGTCAACAACCAGACTTGAAAAAACTTCAGGGTCAGATGGCAGACGGACTCGGGCTGACATTACAAGGGGATAATTTGTGGAGTCGTGGAGATCAGCTGCGTACAAGGTTAATGGATCAGAACAGCCGCAACCTTATAATCTTGGATGATGTTTGGGAGGCTCTTCATGATCTAGACAAACTTGGAATTCCCAGCGGTAGCAACCACAACCATCGCTGCAAAGTGATATTGACGACACGTTTCCGAAATGTTTGTGAAGAAATGAAAGCTAAGAAGATCATGGAAGTTGAAACGTTATCCGAAGAGGAAGCATGGAGCCTTTTCAAAGAGAAAGTCGGTGATTTTGGCAACGATCCTTCTCCGATTGACATAGCTAAAGAGGTTGCCAAAGAATGCAAGGGGTTGCCGCTTGCAATTATTATACTTGCAGGAGCACTAAAGAGTAAAACCAAGCCTTCGTGGGAGGATGCCCTTATACAATTACGTGATGCAGAACCAAAAAATATCCCTGGAGTGAACAGTAAGGTGTATAAATCTCTGAGGCTAAGCTATGACCACTTGGGCGAGAATGAAGCAAAGTATCTCTTTTTGCTTTGTTCTTTGTTCGAGGAAGATAGCTATATTCGGACTGAAGAATTGCTTGGATTTGGAATGGGGCTTGGCATCTTTTCTAGAATTAAAAATATACAAGGAGCAAGAAAAAGGGTGTGTTTTCTATTAGAAATATTGAAAGATGGTTTCTTGTTATCCCAAGGTTCAGAAAAAAATCATGTGAAAATGCATGATGTGGTCCGTGATGTGGCTATAAGTATTGCGTCTGAAGGAGAGCATAACTTTATGGTAAGTCACGATGTTAACTCGGAAGAGTTTCCAAGAAGAACTTCTTATGAGCATTTCAGTCACATGTCAATTGTTGCAAATAAATTTGATGAGCATCCTAGACCAATAATTTGCACAAAACTGAAGCTTTTAATGTTGAAACTCTGTTTTGAAGATCCATTCAAACTACAGGACGATTTTTTTGATGAAATGAGTAACCTCAATGTCTTGAGCCTGAGGGGAGACAGATTTGAGGAGTCCATTCTGCGTTTTCCTGCATTCATTAGGAGGTTGTCAAGTCTGAGGACACTGTGTCTGAGTAATTTAAGGTTGGATGACATATCCTTTATTGGGGAACTTGTCGAATTAGAAATTCTCAGCATAAGAGATTGTGAGTTAGATGATCTGCCAGAGGAGATAGGAAAATTGACCAGTCTAATTATGTTAGAGCTGCGGAATGAGATAGGAGGACTTAAAAGGATTTCAGGAGGGGTGTTATCAAAACTAGCTCAATTGGAGGAACTACATATTGTGGGAGTAGAAGATTTGAGTGATGTGATCTACAATAACCTTGACCTTCCCTCCAAGTTGGCACGGTACACTCTTAAAACGGGTGGAGCTTACATTGGGATTCCAAGCATTGATAATTACGACAAGATTATTGCTTTAGAGGTCACAAAGACTGCCCCATTGGGTGATTGGATCTGCCACCTGTTGAAGGAGAGCAAATTTGTAAGTTGTAGGGGAAAGGGCTCTAATAATGTGTTGACTAAATTGCAGCTGAATGAATTTCAAAACGTTAAATTTCTCCGCCTCTTTGGATGTGATTTAGTGACACATTTATTGAAGACAACACATGAAGTAATCAAGTTCCCCAATTTATATGAGTTGCAGCTTGTAAATCTGATATGCCTGACTCACATTTGCAGTGACAGAGTTGAGTGCATTGAGTTCCCTCAGTTACAAAGAATGTTCTTCTATGGACTACCTGAGTTCCAGAATTTCAGGCCTACAACCAACAGCTCAAATCCTCTTTTTGATGAAAAGGTTTGCTTCTTATCACAAAAATGTTACCTTTTACTTGAGCATTAAAGATATTTACTTAAACAAAGTCTATTGCTCAGATATATCCTTTTTGTCTAACTAGTAAAAAAATAATTTTCAATTAAATTTTTTAATTTGTTATTTAAAAAATCCATATAAGGCTATATTTGATGTGAATTTTTGTGACTTTTTTTATTCAACTGTTAATTTAAGTTTTAAATATCTCCCTTGTAGATATATTAACTTATCATTATTTGAGTTTAATATTCTTATTTAATTTTTTTAGTGTGAAAATAAACAGATATGGAAAAGAAGAAAAAAGTATGGACAAATTTTAAGACTATTTTTTTTGGCTGCTATATTGTAATTTATTTTTTGAAAAAAGGTCGATAATGCCTTAAATTACGTGAAATGATAAAAAAAATGCCTTCAATTTAAAGTTTAGTCCAAAAATATTTTGTCCTCAATACTTTGGTCTAAAAATGTTCTTCCTCTTGGTAGTTTGTTTTGGAAATGTTCCTACTGTTACTAACTGAGTCAAAAATATTTTTTCCATATAAATATATTATTTCTTTTCTTTTTAAACAAATCTTATTCCTATTAAAATATATTACTTTAAGTACTCTATTCTTGTTTTCTTTATTTTAAAATTACTTTAACTATTAAAATGTACCCTTTAAACAGATACTACATGTCATATATATAAGATCATAGTAAATAAACCATTAATTTTTATTTTGATATTTATAATAAAATAAGAAATATTTTTAATATTATTTTTTCCAATTGAAATAAGATGAACATTTGCTAATAAAAAAATATTATTAGGAAAAGAATGTGTTCAAAAAGAAAATAAATAATATATTTATTTGAAAAATGACATTTTTGCCTTATTAAGTAACAATAAAGGCATTTTAGACCATTTTTCGTTTATTTTTTTATATTTGCAGAAAAATGAGGCATTTATGATATAATATACAAATGAGTGAAACCCAAATTATTCATTGAATTATGAGAAAATGGGCATATATACTACTCAACTTTGCGATTTTGAGCAAATATACCTCTTGTTAATAAATCGGTGCATATATACATCTACCGTCTAATATATGGTGCATATTTATCATTTTCGTTAATAAATTTATATTTATTTTATTAAAAAATATATAATTGTAATTTTTTAATTTAAAAAATGTCATGTGGCTTTGAAATATTATCTCTACCGCTCTAGACTCAGCCCAAATGGGGAAAAAAATACTAATGTATTTGAGATACTAAAAAACTTATTTTAAATATGAAACGAGATCATATACAATTTTTTTTTATATATTTGGCTAATTAAAAATACCATATATCATATATATTATTATAAGTGGGAAGCTCTTAACCTCAAAGTTGAATTACCATTTTGCTCTTATCTTACCCCTAAAATAAATTTAATATTAATATTTACTGCCTCTGTCCCTAATTACTTGTCCACTTTTGAATTGACACACCTATTAGGAAAACAATAATTGACATAATGAGTTTACCATTTCACCCCTATTAATTATGAAGTAGATAAATTAAGAACTTAAGATTTTCAAGAAGTTATACATTTTTCAAAGTAATTAATTGAGGGCATAATAGGTAAAAAAAAATTTATCCTTTCTTGATTTGTCAAAATGGACAAGTAATTAGGGACAACTAAAAAATGAAATATGGACAAATAATTAGGGACATAGGGAGTATTTATTTAATTAAACATTAAGTAATAGTTTTATTTGAATTCATGCATCAACCAAGATCTTAATGCAATCATATATTCATGTACCTCGACTTAATGCAAGATCTTAAATGTAGGTCATGAAGAGTCCAATAACCTTCAATTTTTATTTGTAAGATAAGTGGGGTAATGAAGAGTCTATCAAAGACACTCACACAACATTGTTTATATTTCCTTCTTTCATCCAAATTGGTGCTCATCTTTCATTCTACATTAGGTTAGTCTACATCATTTGTAAATTTTCATTACCAATTTGTAATTGTAAGAATTCTTACTGATTCATTTATTTGTATTCTTTAAAATCCTATGCATATTCATCTTCTTTTTGTTGAGAAATATGTAAATTATCATAGTTACAAGATGAATATTCTCCAATATGAAGTTGTAAGTGAATTTTTATTTTTCATATCTCCATCTTTTTGAGTTTTTAAATATAATTTCATAATTGATTACTATATTTTTATATTCTTCATTTCTTCTATCTTTAGGATATAAATATAATCAAGCTAATCCCAATTTATATTTATAATTAATTGTTTTGAGGGTAAGCATGTTAAATCCCGCAGAATATTTTCACAACTAGACCCGTAAAAGAATAGGTCTTTGATAAAGATTTATAGTTATGTATTTTTCGTTGTTTGATAATCATTTATTTTTTTAACACAACATGTTTGTACTTTTTCATTTTTATATGTAATCTCAAATGTCTATAAAATCCATATACTTAACTATTACAGAGAGGTACAAAAGTTAGTGCACAAGTTAAAATAAAATAAAAAATAATCTAAAGTAAAAATTAGTGCAAGTGTTACATTGAATTTTATTGTATTAGAATTCATATTTAATTTTTTATATACAGATCCTTTAATATATAATTCAAGAAATTATATAATGTATCTGTATTTTTAACATTGTCATGCTTTCTTTTTTGATTATTTTTTTATGATTTTAGTTTTTTTATACATATGAAACATTTTGTCTATTGCAAGTCGACTTCTAACAAAATGTAATTCAATTAATATGACAATATTATTGTCTATATATTTTAATGTGATGTCTTTTATTATGGATGTCATGTCTTTATTTACTTTTCTTTCTTTTTCATTTGAACTTGTAATTTTTCTATAAATTTAATGTTACACCACCTAGACATTTTGTACTATTTTTCTTTATACGTATCTTTTTTATGACCAATTTCTTTTTTGATTATTAAAACTAACATTTAGTAATTAAAATATATTAATTCCTCTGATATAATAAAAGATTTTTTTCATGAAGCTTTAAAATATCAAACCTTCAACATCTTACATAAGATTTTCATGCTATATTTTGTGAATAGTTATATTTTTATGTTAAACTTACATACAAAAAGACTTAACTTTGAATTTAGCGATGAATATATGTATGCTCTACTATGATATATTTACTTATATAAACTAATTAACTTTTCTAATGTCAATTAGAGGACAAACGTGCAATGCACGTTCCGAGGACTAGTATAAATAAATGTGTGTAAGCAGTTTTGGCTTCTCCACTTATGACCTGGTGTTTTGATACTTCAAAGCTCGCAGGTTTCTTGTCTCAACCTGGAACACCTAGACATCTGCGCCCTTAAAAGCATAAGTGCTCTATGCTCTCACCAACTTCCAACTGACTACTTCACCAAACTTCAAACATTGAGAGTATCAGATTGTGGAAAATTGAGAAACTTGATGTCTCCATCAGTGGCCAGAGGTCTTCTGAATCTCCAAGTGTTATATATACAAGACTGTCAATCAATGGAAGAAGTGATCACAAAAGGAGAAGGAATCGTGACCTTATTTCCCCAATTGGAAGAGCTGAAGCTTTGGAATCTGCCTAAGCTGGGGCATTTCTATCTGACAGAGCATGCTCTTGAATTTCCATTTCTCAAGTACGGGGATATTCGTGACTGCCCTGAAATGAAGACGTTTGTCCAACAGGGAATAACTGTGAGTATACCGAGTCTAGAATGGGTGAACTTCGATTATGAGGAGGTGAAAGTAGATGATCTCAATAAATGGATACAACAGAGGTTCAATTACAAGGTATGTCTTATTCCGCTAGCTATATAACTAATTGCTACATATTCTAATTAGGTTCTACTGCTCTCTTTCCGTTTTATATACTTATTTAAGTTCATCAACTTTCTTTTACTTAATAATCTAGTCATCTCTCTCTTCTTTAGCATTCTCTGTTTCCTGCAGAAACAAGAAGCTACAGATGGCAACGAAGCTGAACCTAGTCATGGCTGAAATTAGGAAGGTAGTGAGTGAGTACTCACTGAAATAATGCAAGTAAAACCTCGAATATCACCTAATCATGTCATCTTGCATTCTACGTCGTTTTGTAAGATTGATCACATTACAGGATGGTTTTTTTGTTGGAATGAGTAAACCATTCCGCCTTTTCCAGCATTGACAAATTTGAGGACAATATGTCTGAGTAATTTATGGTTGGATGACATATCCAACTTGTCAATTTGGAAATTCTCAGCATCAGAGATTCTCAGTTAGAGGAGGTTCCAGTGGAGAAAGGAAAATTGAACCAATCTAATTACGTTAAGAGTTTTTGAATAAGCATCGAGTACTGGAAAGGATTTTACCATCGGTTTTATCAAGACTAGTCCGATTGGAGGAACTATATATCATGGGAGTAGAACATTGTAGATAATCCACCTCGAGGGATCTGAAATCCTTATCGTGGTCGACTGCACTGACATTGTAGCTTGTAAAAGGTGTTCAGTGTGTGTAATCTTGAAATGAAAACTCTGTTGCCTTTCTTCTGTTGGTTAGGCATATTGTATAGACTTTTACCTTGTATAAATTTCTGTATTCGAATTATATAACGTAGTAACTAATTACCTTCATTGCTGCTTACTTCCAAGGCATACAATCGCGCCCCATCTAATTTTATTATCAACCATCGATGTGCTTGAGCTCCCTAGACCTTGACCCTAGCAGATAATGTCTCTTACGAGCTCATTTTATCATTCCCATTCACCATGCTAGTGTTTTTGTAACTTCGATGGAGCTAGGATTTTGAGTTTATCAGTATTGTGTTCTAGAAAAGTAAGCATAGTAGATTCTGGATAAATTGTTTATACGTATTAAGTGAATTTTTAAACACAAATACATGACAAAACCCGTAGACAGGGTTGTAGGTCCGCCCTGATGCCCAGTGAACACCTTAATGAACTGTATACACAAATAGCTAAACAAACTATCTAAATCAACTTCATCATCAACAACAATTTCCTATTCTACATAAAACATAAATCATTCCCGGTTATATTATGATTTAGGATAAATAAAAAGACCTCCATAACTCGATACAAATCATGACGACATGCAGCAACCACCACTATTCCCACCAGAATCCGAATCCTGGCCAGGAACAATGATCCTGGTTCCCTTTAAAGATTGTGACTTCCCATAATCAGCTCCCGGAGCTGCAATAAACGTATTCTTGCTAATGATTTTATAAATTTCTGTTAAAACTGTCATGAATGCACCCTTGACGTTTGTGGATTGAAAAGCTGATGTTTCCATAAAGAAAAGATTCTCCCTTTCTGCAAATTCTTGAGATTCTTCAACTGGTACAGCTCGAAGACTTCCTAGATCACATTTGTTCGTGATGAGCATAATAACTATGTTCTTGTCCGCATGACCTCTTAGTTCCTCCAGCCATCTAGCCATATGATCGAATGATTGGCGTTTTGTTATGTCATAAACTAGCATCACGCCAGCTGCACCTCGATAATATGCACTTGTTACTGCTCTATACCTGAGAGAGATATGAGAGATGATTCATTGAGTTACAACAATTACCAAATTGGCTATGTTGCTCTGACTCTTCAAAAGAGGATCCTTTGAAAGTAGAGCATTTTGGAGGATCCGACACGGGTGCGGCAATATTTTTCTTGAGAGTCCAAGCAACATAGCTTAACAAAAGGAAAATGTTAATATGACATAGAAAACTGGGATCTGGGGAGGGTAATATGTATGCAGACCTCTACCTTTGCGGGGTAGAGTCGTAGAGAGGTTGTTTCGATAGGCCCTCGACTCAAACGAGATGAATTGTAAGACAGGTAGATACCTTGTACAATGATAGAAACAAAAACTCAAGAAGAAACATACATATATATGAAAGTCTGAATCGCCATATAAATTAAAACACTCTTTAAGGAGATTAATCACAAAAACAAGAACATCTCAAATATCTCAAAAAAGTTGGTATCAACAATATGAATTCTAACTAATAACCATGTCGCTGAATTTAGGCTCATCTCGAACCAATATTACACAAGATAAAATTTAAAAGGGTACGAGGATTTTTCTATATTTTTTATACCTCTTACAGAACTTGACGACTCCAAGAACACATAGGACCTAAACTAAACATTTTAACTCCTAGAACGCATCAATTTTGATTTGCCATCAGTGGCCAGAGGTGCTCTGAATCTCAAGAGACTATGGATAACAGATTGTCAATCAATGGAAGAAGTGATCAGTAAAGGAGAAGGAATCATGACCGTATTTCCCCTGTTGGAAAAACTAGAGCTTCGCAAGCTGCCTAAGCTGGGGCATTTCTTTCTATTGAGATGTGCTAGTCCACTGTGCAATAGTACCAGGTTAACAATATACTAGAATGCAAATAAGAATTACTTGAACAGTAACGACAAGGAGTTTTTACGTGGAAACCTCCTTTCTCAAGGGAGTAAAACCACGACCTTTCAACATGGGATTTTCAATTGTTTTCACTGATATCAAGCAATGAGTGAATTGTCACGCCCCAAGCCTACACCCTGGGCAGGACCGGCACTCGGAGACCATTGCTGGCCCCAAGCAAACCCTTGGCCTGGCTTTCTTAACTCAGCGGAAACCTAACTCAACAGAATAACTCAAAGCAATGAAAGGTCGTAAAACAACTCAATTGATATAATCTGGCCAAAAAGTCAACTCGAGTCTCAAAATAGAATATTTACATATATACATAGATGAGAGACTCAAAACTAACTGACTGACTGTCTATGAAGCCTCTAAAATACTGAGATGGATGTTGGGACAGACCCCGCAACATCCTAATAAAACAAAACTAATAACACAAAATAATTGAGTCCTTCGGAATGCAAGGAGGCTCACTACTGACTCTGGAGTGCTTAGCTGGATCAACGGCGTATTGGATGTTGATCCTGGGTACCTGTGTCTGCATCACAATAAGATGCAGGCCAACTGGCATCAGTACATGAAATGTACGAGTATGCGAGCTGGAAAGTTGAACCACATCTTAAGCTTGAAAGAAGTACAAGAGAACACTTACCTTGGCTCTGTACGACTCATGAATAACTGAACTCAATATATAAAGCAATAAGGCATATGCAATATATAAAGCTTGTAAAACAGTATAAACAACTTAGCTCATTAATGATAAAACAATAACAAACTCAACTTTACTTATGTAAAAGTAATATAACTTTTGTGGGAGGTTCTTTAACCGACAACCACCACTATGAGCCCTAGTGATGATGCAACGTTTTACCTCACGTTGCCCAAGGACCATTCTATACCTTGCCGTGATATATGACCTTACTTTTGCTTAGTGGATCCACTAGCTTAATCTTATGTGATCATCTAAAAAGAATGATACGTCAAGTCCCATGTTGGCACATAGTTCTTATGGAGAGTTGAGTTAATATGAACTCGTGTCCCCAATTCAGTGCTCAATACTACTCCCAAAAATACTTTGGCTCATAAGTTTCTTTAAACACATCTTTCTTTAATTGAGATGATTACTCAAAACTTAGCCCAAAGGCTCTTTTGGAAAACATGGTTCCCCTCTTACTCAAATGCAAAAACATTTACAACCTCTTTGGGAATACTTGGTTCCCTAATAGCTTTTGAGAAATGAACTCAACTTTATGCTCTTGACTTAACTTGAAACTCGAGACTCTTTACTTAGCTTGAAACTCTATACTCTTGCTTGACTTGAAACTTGAAACGAAGTTAAAACGTTCAATAACGACTCTTGAAAAGCTTTGAGGACTTGCTTGGACTTACTTCTTAACTTTACTTGACTTGACTCTAACTTCACTTTGACTTGATACTAACTCGCCTTGAATTGGATTGTGGATTCAAGGTATATGACCACACGTTTATAGATGAGTTCTTGACATTTAAACGTACCTTGGAGTGTTGAAAACAACTAGGAAACATAGGTACAATACCAAGGAACATGCATGGGAAATGAAAAGAAAAGGGAAACTTGGCATCCTTGGCGCTCTGCAAGGCGCGGAGCGCCAGCCCTCGAAGCTCAGAAGGCCAGCTGAGGCGCTCTGCAGGGCGCGGCGCCCCAAGGGGTGAAGTTCAGAACACTTCTTGGGGCGCTCTGCAAGGTGCGACGCGCCACCCCTATTCCCCCGACAACTTCGACTTTTCTCCTTCTTTTCTCCACTAAACCTTCTAAACTTCAAGGGTTCCAGCCCCAAACATTTAGAATCATAAATCCCTCAACATACAATAGATTTCAACCCAAAACACAACCGGAAACATGTCCAAATCAACAAGGGACTTTAACAATACAACTAACAACATCAACAATAACCAACAACTTCAACAACACAACCAATCTTTTCTCAATAATAAAAAAAATGAGTTTGGCGTGTGGGGGAAAGAACCAACCAACACTATGAACTCACATACCTTACTAGGGATCACCCCTGACGATATCCACAACGATCTCCTTGCTTGCTCTTCTCTTTCTCCTCTTCTTTCTCTCTTCTCTCCCAAGCCCTAGCTCTCACTCTTTAAAATGGGACAAAAATGATCCAAAAATCAGCCTAACACAACAATATAACCCCAAAAGAAATGGCTAGGGAAAAGACCAAAATGCCCTTAAAATTTCCGAACGGATTCCCTGCCAACTGCCCAAATTTCAAAGGGCACAACTCAATCATATGAACTCGGACTTGAGCAAACTCGGTGGCGTTGGAAAGATCGTTCCACAATCTTAGCAAATATAACTGGAAATACTCCTAAATCATCCTGAGCTAGGAGTTATGACTGCTCAAAGTTGGCCAAAAACTCACTGATTTCCACAACCAATTTTCCAGATTTTTGAATTCCTTCCAAAAATGACTATTTCCGATTTTTAAGCCTCTTCATAGTTATTTCAACTTACCGGATGTTACATGAATACAGACTTCAACTACACCATAGGAGATTAACCTCTTAATCTCACTACAAGTAATAACTCTTATAAGAAGATCCAAAGCAATGTCTCCATTGCCCACTATATTAACTAACTCTAATTAGTATAGACTTCAATCACAGGACACACAATTAACTCTAATTGTGTTATGTGTTTTCTTCACAAAAAGACTCAATGCGTTTCTTTAAAGATTAGAAACGAATGTTACAATTTCAGCACATTACAAGCATTTACTTAACAACAATTCAACGACGCACTTGATAGCTCTATCAGGTCCCTTGATGTGTATGTTTGAAAGCTTGAGTTTGTTGAATACAAATTTCACCTTTTTGAATGAATAAATATCTTTGTTGTTGTTTGTTGAATATATCAATCAACCAAGGATGTATTATCCGTTGAACAAACAATCTCGTGCATTCTCATTGGAGGAGTACATTGTCCTCGTTTTCTGTGCTCACCAATCGCTGACAAGACAACTTTACAGTTGTTCACCATTTAAGCTTAGAGGAAAGTTATTCTACTTTGGACCAGGTCCCAACGTTTGTAAGAATCATCAAAACACTGAAATACTACACTTTCTGACGGAGCATGCTCTCAAATTTTCATTTCTGAAGGAAGTGAAAATTGATGACTGCCTGGAAATGAAGGTGTTTGTCCAACAGGGAATATTTGTGAGTACACCGAGTCTTGAAAGTGTGAACAATGACGATGAGGTGAAAGAAGATGATTTGAATAAATAGACACAATAGAGGTTCACTTCTCAGGTTTGTCTTGTATAACTAATTAACTCTAGTGCTCTCTTTCCGCTTAACTTAATAGTAATAGTAATATTCACATACTTATTTATGTTTTTCTACTTCCTTGTACAATATTTTCAGTTAGAAATCTGAAGCATCACTATTCTCTGCTCCCACGAACAAAAAGCTAGTCAAGGCACTACCGATGGTGACCAATCTGAAGCTGCCGATGACTCAAAAGAGTGAACATGATTTGGGGGTGATGGCAACGAAGCCGAACCCAGTGAAGACAGAAGCTAGTAGTGTCTAAGTTAGATCGAACATCACCTGATACCTACATTGTGGTTTGTTGATTTTTGAAAGAAGGGGTGGGAGTCGAGAGTTGCAGCCTATTACATGTTGTAAGACCCCTATGATATCTTATTAGCCAAACGATAGTGCCCCTTTAGAGTAAGATGCTCGTGATAGAGGTAATAACAGTTTTTTCCAAGAGACTTTGTATATGTATTAGTAATTTCTAGAAAATGGTTGATTGTGAACACACTTATTATAATTATATATAGACTTAAGGCCACTGTAGGATTCTATAAACATTAAATTTTTTGAATCCACAAGTGGTTCTAAATTCTTCTTTCATTATATTTAATAGATAATATGTAGCTTTATTTTCTCATGACGTCTTGCATTCTTTGTCGTTCTGAAAGATTTTAATGAACACTTTTTTGGAGATGCTTGTTCATCCATATCGTTAGTATATAATATTATACCAATTTTTGCAAAAATGTATCAAAAAAATAACTAATTTTATGTAGAAACTACAAATTCAAGTGCCTCAATATTTAACATGTAATTAAATTAGCTGTTTGTGTTAAAAGGCAAACATGGGTTTGTTGTTTAGTCGTTTTCAAAATAGTACAGGTCCATGTGAGGGAGAGTTAATAGCAGTACCTCAAAGCTGTGGAAATATCTTTTTGGTTTCACACCTGATATTCGGTATCTAAATTCACACGGATAAAATATTTCCGACCAAAGGCATGTAACTTGAACTCGAAATAGTTGGTTAAAGAAGACGAATATTATCATTCTACCACAACTTTTAGTGATAATGCCTCCCTGTTTACTAGTACCTTTTAATACCTAAACATGTTTTTCAATTTGGTTTCAGCTAACATACGTTGTCAAACTTTTAGTGTGTACAAGTAGACATTTAAATTTGTATAAAATTGAATAAATAAACACATTTCTCTTATATGACATCCTGACAATTTTGTGTCTAATGTGTCGTCCTACGTTTATTATGTCAAGTAGAACGCGTGTGTCTACTTGTTCAATCTTATACAAATTTAAGTATCTACTTACGCACATACGAAATTGGAAGGTGTAGATGTCTACTGAAATTAAATTAAATGATATATTTATGCATTATACCTTTATTTTTTCATCAAGAAAAATATTTGGGGTGGGTGAGAGTTATTATGGAAATAGTACTAATATGTGTAAATTGTTTAGTCACTTCCAAAATAGTAGAGGTCCATGTGAGGTAGAATTAATAGTAGTACCTAACTCAAAGCCGTGCAATTGTCAACTTTCAACTTCCTCTCTTCTATTCATTCACTCTCTACCTATTTTCACTCTACATTTGCTTCCTTGCAACTAAAACATCTAGTGAAAATGTTTCCAAAAAATTACTTATTTTATGTATATAATATTATACTCCAAAAAATTACTTATTTATGTAGAAACTACAAATTTAAGTGCCTCAATTTTTAATATGTAAATTAGCCTTTGGTCTTAAAAGACAAACATGTGTTTGTTGTTTAGTCGCTTTAAAAAATAGTACATGTCCATGTGACGAGAGTTAATAGTAGTACCTCAAAGATGTGCAAATATATTTTGGGTTTCACGCCTAAAATTCGATATTTAAATTCATATGTTTCTCTTTGGGGGTAAAATATTTTCTATCAAAGACATGTTACTCAAACTCAAAACATTTGTTTAAAAAAGAAATAATAATTACCATTCTATCACAACTTTTAGTGAGTAAACTATTTCCTTCCAAAGATATGAGTTATAAATAATTTAAATATATAATGTTATTGGACATTAATAATTATGCATTGATTTTATTTGTAAAAATAAATAAATAATTGCGAAAATAAGGGGGAGGGGAAAATAAAAAAATGAACAAAAAAATAAATGACTTGTGACTGCACAAAGATATAAGTATATTTCAAACAAAAAAAAATTAGTGACGAAAATAGATTATTATACATGCATCTGGAAAAAAGAATGACTTCATATAATTAAAAAAAATTCTAACAAAATAACTAAGTTACGAATATAAGTCAAAGTAAAAAAAAAAATGTAGCAAAAGTAATTCCTAATTAATAATTATGATTCAAAAAGATTTTTTTCTACTATTTGTCTCTGCAAGTAGATACACCATCATATTTTGCTCCATATGTCAAACTCTTCATCATATGCGTTACCAATTAAATAATTATGAATAAATTAAATATCCTACCAATTAAAAAACGGAAAAGAGCCAAAAATACTCTTGAACTGTTCAAAAAGGTTCAAATATACCCCTCATCCACCTATTAGGTTAAAAATACCCCTCAATCCATCTTTTTGGTCCATTTTTACCCTTAAAACTAACACCCTTTTATTTTTTTAATTATTTTTATTATTATTTATTACGTGGCATCTTCTAATTGGATAAAACTAATTTCCTACCCATTAAATTTTCCTTCATCCGCCCCGACCCATATCTATAGCCCCATCCATCACCCAAACTCAATTAAAAGACCCTTTAGAAAAAAAACATCTCTCTTTCTCACTAAAGCTATTTCAGAATCACCCATCAACTACAAGAAGAAGCATTTTCAGCTACTTCAACTGCTGTGTGAAAGCTTGAATTTGATTAGGATTGATTTTTATGTATTTTTCTAACTTTGCTGTAATGATAATGTTTCAAGGTTACTTTATGGTAACTCTTCTAAGAAATAGCAACTTATTCTGGCTTTTGAAGATTGTGAAAAAAAGAAGAAGCTATTTCAGGACCAAGTTAACGAATCAAGCAACTTAATTTAATGTATATATTTCTTTCTTAAAAACCACGCATCAGCAATTCATGTCTCTGTCAATTTTTTAAAAGATGTTGTGGTGTTCTTGATGGTCTGTGGTGCAGGGAGAAAGTAAACTATCATAATATTATGCCCAAATACAGTTGTTAGCTAACCTTTTTTCATCAATTGATTAATTATGTAGCAGGGCATGTGGGTGATCATTGATATTAAGTGCAGTATATTGTTTTTCATGTAAATTTCATGTAAATTTTTTTGGCATTTCAGCAGGAGAGCTAAGAAAATTACACTGGAGTTGATTCAACTTCAAAATGAAAGCAACAGGCCTGATGTAATCTCCTTTGATCATCCAGTTCAAAGTGAGGCTATACCTAGTAACTATGGTGAGGTGTTTGACTCCAGAAAATTGAAAGAGGAAGAGGTCATGGCAGCTTTGAGAGATGATGGGGTCACTATGATTGGGATATGTGGTTTGGGAGGTGTTGGTAAGACAACACTGGCTGACAAAATCAGACAAAAGGTGAAACAAGAAAGGTTGTTCAAAGATGTCGTCATGGTAACTGTCAGTCAACAACTAGATTTGAAAAAAGTTCAGGGTGAGATCGCAGAAGGACTCGGGCTGAAATTAGAAGGGGATAATTTGTGGAGTCGTGGAGATCGGCTACGTACAAGGTTAATGGATCAGAACAGCCACACCCTTGTAATCTTAGATGATATTTGGGAGGCTTTTCGTGATCTAGAGAAACTTGGAATTTCCAGTGGTAGCAACCACAATCATCGGTGCAAAGTGACATTCACAACGCGTTTCCGATCTGTTTGTGAAGCAATGGGAGCTCAGAAGTGTTGGGTTTTTAAAAGGTGTGAATGGAAAATGAAGAGTTGCGACTTTTATGAAGAGTTGTGACTTTGATGAAAAGTTGCGACTTTTATGAAGAGTTGTGACTTTTATGAAAAGTTGCGACTTTTATGAAAAGTTGTGACTTTTATGAAAGGTGGTGACTTTTATGAAAGGTGGTGACCTTTCCGAAAGATTGTGACTTTTCAATGGTTTGTGACCTTTCCGGTAAGGCACAATAAGAACCTTTTCACACTATCCTTTGTTTTCTATAAATTGAGGGATTTCCTCTCATTTTAAAAAAGAATTTTTCTGAACTTCTTCTTCTACTACTAAATCTAGTATTCTAAGTGTACTTTACTGCCGTTGAGTGGCTCGCTGACACCAGCGTTTTGGGTATCAATACACTGGTGATTGAGATCATTCTATCCTGGGNTATTAGGATTAATGGAGAAAGAGAGGTTAATATATCCTTTATTTTTAATGTGTTTTTAAATTGGGTTTTGGGTTATGGGCTGTGGATATGGGTCAGTGGTAGAGGAAAATCTAATGGGTTGGAATTTAGTTTTATCCAATAGGAAGATACCACGTAATAAACATTAATAAATTAAAAGGATGTTAGTTTCAAGGGTAAAAATGGACCAAAAAGGTGAACTGAGAGGTATTTTTAACCCAATAGGTGGATGAAGGGTATATTTGAATCTTTTCGAATAGTTCAAGGGTATTTTTGGCACTTTTCCGATTAAAAAATTGTGATTTTAAAACAAAAAATCTAAATTATAAAATATATATATATATACACAAATTATTTTGCAATTATAATAATAATAATAATAATATAATCATCTCTTGAAATCTATTCAAATATTGTAATCAAACTATATTATATAATTATAAAGTTAGTGTCAGTCACAAACTGACTGTTTGAGAGCACAATCACATACTAACGACACATTATTCATTATTACAAAAATATTATTTATCATACTTGCTTGGAGAATGGTGATACATGCATAAATAAAATATTAAAAAAACACGTTCAAAATACATAAAAATGAAAGAAAAAAAACTTGAGAATGAAATACTTATTACCTTCATGTACTTCTTTTTTGTTGCACGTTAGTTAATTCACAAACTAATATAATAAAGAAGGGAATATAATCTTGAATGAAAATCTTAATGAAACTAAATATGAATTTATATAGGTAAAATAGAGGAAATGAAAATAAAGACTTGAGAATGATATGTTTCTTACCTGTGTGCTTCTTTTTCAATCTATTACATGTTAGTTAATTTACAAACGAATATGATAAATAAGAGAAATAATATTTTTGAATGTGAATCTTCATGAAATTAAAATATGTTATGAATATTAATAAAAGTAAAAATTAAAGAGGTGTAATTGATGAGTAATTATTCTTAGTACGTAAATAAATTAAATAGTAAAGAGAAAAATACTTAAAATATTTTTAAAAAATATATATCATTTTATCATTAGAAGAATGTCAAAAAAAATATTTTTTTTTATTAATAATAGAAATTAAAGACCAATATATATAAGTTGTTGGGTGTGTGAGAGTTATAATGAAATAGTACAATTATTAGTCAAAAAGACCAATATGAGAGATAATATTCTACCTACCTATTTTCATTCTACCTTTGCTTCCTTGTAGTAGCTAAGAAATTTAGTGAAAAAATAATTAATTAATCAGATATGGAATTGTTATCTATTTTTGTAGAAAAAGTCAAAGATTTCTTTATAATTTTTGTAAGCATCCATTCTAAGAATTTAAGGAAGTTAAGGTTAATATTGCACTAAGCACCATATGATTTTTAAAACACGACAACATTAAAAAGAATATGGAAATAGAAAACCATGTGAGAATTGATCCCTAGCCTTCTAGTTAAATAACTCTAACATCCAACAAATGCATCATTTAGCGTTATTAATATTATACTAATTTTTTTTAAAAATGTTTCCAGAAAATAACTAATTTTATGTTGAAACTACAAATTCAAATGCCTTAATTTTTAACGTGTAATTTGTAAATTAGCCATTTGTGTTAAAAGGCAAACATGCGTTTGTTGTTTAGTCGCTTTCAAAATAGTACATGCCCATGTGCTGAGAGTTAATAGTAGCACCTCAAAGACGTGCAAATATATTTTGGGTTTCACCCTTGATATTCGATATTTGAAATCACTCGTTTCACTATGGGGTAAAATATTTCCTACCAAAGGTATGTTACTTGAACTCGAAATATTTGGTTAAAAAAAGTAATACTCTCTCTGTCCCAATTTATGTGACACATTTAGTTTTTCGAGAGTCAAACAGTTTAAGTTTGACCGAGAATTTGCTCATGGAATCTTCAAAAAATTTAAAATGAAATTTATATATTTGTAAACTACATAAAGAGTACTATAAGTCCCAATAATTAATAATTCAAAATAATTAAAAGATATATGAAAAAATTACGATCAAAGATAGACTTGTTTGAATCTCGAAATTCGAAATGTGTCACATAAATTGGGACAGAGGGAGTAGTAGTTACCATTCTATCACTACTTTTAGTGATAAGGCCTCCCCTTTTACTAGTACCTTTCAATACATAAACATGTTTTTCAACTTGGTTTTCACTAACATATCTGTTCTGAAAAAAGGTTTTGGGGTGGGTGAAAGTTATAATGGAATAGTACAATTATTAGTCACTTCCAAAATAATAGAGTTAATAGTGTACCTACTTGAAAGTGGTGCTATTATCAGTTTTGAATTTCCTCTCTTGCATTCATTCATATTTTCATTCTACCTTTGCTTCCAAAAATAATATGAAATTGTTATCTACTTTGGTGGGTAATGTCACAGGTTGCTTGATGCAGCCAATGAAGCGAGGGATTAGGTATTTATATTACTACAACACTAACATCACATCTATGGGAAAAGAATCTGAGAAGCTGAAGAACATCAAAAGTGAGGTGCAGCAAAAAGAGGAAATTGCCCGGGCAAACTTGCAACTCATTTCACTCAATGGCGAGGTTTGGTTAACTAGTGTTGATAACTGTTAGTTATTGTTTTTCTCTTTCAGTTGTTAGCTAGTGTTTTAGCTGACCGAGTCTTTAGCAAATAAGTAGGTTGTTGAATAGAAGTAGGAGAATCCTTTTAGTTTGTTAGTAGTTGAGTAATTGTAGGAGTTAGTGGATTGCTACTTTATTTTTTCCGTGAGTAAAACTCTATTTAAAGAGTTCACTTGATGTACTTCAGAGATATGATCAATATTTCGCCAATTAAATAGAGTCCACGTTTTATCTTCTCATCTCTGTTTTTCCATCAGTGGTATCAGCGCCAGGATAAAACCTTTTAACTTTGGTGAGAGAAACGCATAAGAAAAATTGCAGCAGCAAGTGTACCTATGGCTTCAGAAAACTTTGTGCAGGCATCCATTCCTCGCTTTGATGGTCACTATGATCATTGGAGCATGTTGATGGAGAATTTTCTAAGATCAAAGGAGTATTGGCAAGTGGTTGTGGATGGCATACCAGAACCAGCAGAAGGCACAGCAGTGTCAGACGCACAAAAAAACAGAAGCACAGGCAGCAAAGTTGAAGGACCTTAAGGCAAAGAATTATCTTTTCCAAGCAATTGATCGTTCAATCTTGGAAACTATTCTTTCTAAAGACACTTCTAAGCAGATTTGGGACTCTATGAAGAAGAAATATCAAGGATCAACAAGGGCAAAGAGGCAGCAGCTTCAAGCACTTCGTTCGGAGTTCGAAACTCTTCGAATGAAATCTGGAGAGTCTGTTACTGACTACTTTTCACGGGTGATGACAGTCGTCAACAAGATGCGGATCCACGGTGACAAGTCAAATGAAGTTACAATTGTTGAAAAGATTCTTCGGACCATGACACCAAAGTTTAACTTTGTTGTTTGTTCTATTGAAGAATCTCATGATATTGATTTGCTTTCAATTGATGAATTGCAAAGCTCTTTGTTGATTCACGAGCAAAAAATTACTCAACAAGAAAAGGAGGAGGTGGCATTGAGTGCCTCAACAGATGATCGTTCCGGAGGACAAGGGTATAAACAGAGGTAATGGTAGAGGCAGAGGTAGAGGCCGAGGCAATAGTTCTTATCATGGAAATCATCAACAACGTCAAGACCATGATAATCAAGGCAAAGGAAAGGGGCGAGGTGGTAAGAACTCAAAGTCATGGGACAAGTCTAAAGTTGAATGTTACAGATGCCACAAATTCGGTCATTATAAATCAGAATGCCGAACAGATTTGTCTAAGTTGCGTGGAGAGGAATCTAATTTTGCACAAACGAAGGAAGAAGAAGAGGTTTCACTTTTGATGGCATATCATTCCAAAGAGAAAGTTTCCACTAATTTATGGTATCTTGATACCGGCTGCAGTAATCACATGTCTGGGCAAAAGGAGGAATTTTCAGAGTTGGATGAAACTTTTCGAGGTACTGTGAGATTTGGAGATAACTCAGTGGTCTCTGCCATGGGAAAAGGGAAGGTGCTGGTCTCAACCAAAAATAACTCTATTCATACCATAAGTGATGTGTTTTATGTTCCTGCTTTGAAGACAAATTTATTAAGTGCTGGGCAACTTCAAGAAGATGGATATGAAATTAACATCAAAGGTGGAGTGTGTAAGATACGAGATTCTCATTTGGGGTTGATCGCTCAGATTAACATGTCAAATCGCTTGTTCCCGTTACATCTTCACAACTCTACAAAATCTTGTTTTTCTGCAAAAGTGAAAGACGATGCCTGGTTGTGGCATTTCCGTTTTGGACACCTTAATTTTAATGGACTGAGAACGCTACATCAGAAGAAAATGGTGAACGGTCTTCCTCAAATTGCAGCTCCTTCAGGAACGTGTGAAAGTTGTGTTGTTAGCAAACAACCTCGCAGTCCATTTCCACAAGGCAAATCTAGGAGAGCAAAGGCGTTGCTGGAATTGGTGCACTCAGATCTCTGTGGACCAATAAATCCAAATTCCAATGGTGGTAAAAGGTACTTCATAACCTTCATTGTTGACTTCAGTCGGAAAACATGGGTGTATTTTTTACAAGTTAAGTCTGAAGCGTTTGACATTTTTAAACGTTTTAAAGTACTTGTTGAGAAAGAAACTGGTAGTCCATTGAAAGTTCTTCGTACTGATCGTGGAGGAGAGTTCAATTCTCAAGAATTTACAAATTTTTGTGAGGAAAATGGAATCAAGAGGCAACTAACATCAGCTTACACACCTCAGCAAAATGGTGTTTGTGAGCGGAAGAATCGCACAATCCTCAATATGGTGCGCAGCATTTTGACAAGGAGTGGTGTCTCAAAAAGTTTTTGGCCAGAAGCTGTTGATTGGAGCATTCATATTTTAAACAGAAGTCCAACTTTCTCTGTTCAAAATATGACTCCGGAGGAGGCATGGAGCCGGCAGAAACCAAGTGTCGAATATTTCAGAATCTTCGGATGTGTGGCTTATGCTCATGTTCCAGATCAGAAAAGGATCAAGCTAGATGATAAAGGAGAAAAATGCATTTTTCTTGGTGTTAGTAATCAATCTAAGGCTTATAAGTTATATAATCCTATCACCAAGAAAATTGTCATTAGCCGTGATGTAATTTTTGATGAAGATGCTATCTGGTCATGGAAGGACAAAGGAGATCAGCAGCTTGTTCCGGTAGCTTTTGAAGAGGAAACGCTGCAACTGGAGGAGACAGAACAACTGGAAAATTCAAATCCAGTTCAATCACCAATTTCAGTTCCTACACAAGAATTAGAGCGACCTCAACGATCAAAAAGGAGACCCGCATGGATGGCAGATTTTAAGGTAACTGGAATTGATCAATCGGAAGATCCAGTCATTCATTTTGCCTTATTTTCAGAAAGTGATCCTACCAGTTTTGAAGACGCTGTTAAAGCTGAAAAATGGCAAAAGGCAATGGATGAAGAAATGGCAGCAATTGATAGAAATGACACTTGGGAGTTGACTGAGCTTCCAAAAGGGCATAAGACAATCGGTGTCAAGTGGATATACAAGAAAAAGATGAACAAGGAAGGTAAAGTCGAGCGGCACAAAGCACGTTTAGTAGCTAAAGGCTATAAGCAAGAGTTCGGTGTGGACTACAAAGAAGTTTTTGCTCCGGTGGCACGACTTGACACTATCAGATTAGTGATAGCTTTGGCTGCTCAACACTCGTGGCCCATTTTTCAAATGGACGTCAAATCAGCCTTCTTACATGGGGACTTGGATGAACAGGTATTTGTTGATCAACCTCCTGGTTATGTCAAGGTTGGAGAAGAACATAAGGTGTGCAAATTAAAGAAGGCATTGTATGGACTAAAACAAGCTCCACGAGCTTGGTATAGTCGTATAAATGCTTATTTTTCGAAGGAGGGATTTAAGAAATGTCCATATGAGCACACACTCTTTACAAAGAATGATGATAAAGGAAAAATGCTCATTGTTTGTTTATATGTGGATGATTTAATTTACACCGGAAATGACATCTCCATGGTTGAAAGTTTTAAGAAGTCCATGATGGTGGAATTTGATATGACGGATATTGGAATGATGCATTATTTTCTTGGCATTGAAGTCGTTCAATCTGCTGATGGGATTTTCATCACACAAAAGAAGTATGCTCAAGAGATTTTGGACAGGTTTCAGATGAAGAGTTGCAACTCTGCCAGCAGTCCCACTGAGTTCGGTTCGAAGCTCACTAAAGAACCTGGAGGAAGAAGAGTTGACAACACTCTTTACAAACAAATAGTGGGAAGTTTGATGTATTTAACGGCCACAAGGCCTGATGTTATGCATGCTGTAAGTCTTATTAGCAGATACATGGAAAGTCCCAAAGAGATGCATCTTCTAGCCGCAAAGAGAATTTTTCGATACTTGCAAGGAACTACTAATTATGGTCTGTTCTACGCGAAAGGAGAAAAAGCTGACTTAGTTGGCTTTACTGACAGTGATTTTGCTGGAGATTCAGATGATCGAAAGAGTACGTCTGGTTATGTCTTTATGATGGGGTCGGGAGCAATTTCATGGTCTTCGAGAAAGCAATCAATTGTGACTTTATCAACTACAGAGGCTGAATTTGTGGCAGCAGCAGCATGTGCCTGTCAAGCAATTTGGATGCGTAAAGTTCTTGAAGAAATTCATTTCAAGCAAAATGGCTCTACTACCATTTATTGTGACAGCAGTTCAGCAATAAAGCTCTCCAAAAATGCTGTTCAGCACGGGCGAAGTAAACATATTGATGTCAAATTTCATTTCTTAAGGGACCTCACAAAAGATGGAGTAATTGATCTCGTTTTCTGCAGAAGTGAAGATCAGCTGGCTGATGTGTTTACCAAATCTCTCAAGTTAGCATCCTTCCTGAAGTTCAGAAAATTACTTGGTGTGTGCACTTTGGAAAATCACATTTAAAACAAGTTGTCTGCTGCAAGCATTTAAACTGATAGTGTGACTTTCAGTTTAAGGGAGGGATTGTTAGTTATTGTTTTTCTCTTTCAGTTGTTAGCTAGTGTTTTAGCTGACCGAGTCTTTAGCAAATAAGTAGGTTGTTGAATAGAAGTAGGAGAATCCTTTTAGTTTGTTAGTAGTTGAGTAATTGTAGGAGTTAGTGGATTGCTACTTTATTTTTTCCGTGAGTAAAACTCTATTTAAAGAGTTCACTTGATGTACTTCAGTGAGATGATTAATATTTCGCCAATTAAATAGAGTCCACGTTTTATCTTCTCATCTCTGTTTTTCCATCAGTTTGCGTGGTAGGTGATGCACTTCATCCCATGACTCCTGATCTTGGTCAAGGTGGATGTTCGGCTGTAGAGGACAGTGTTGTTATCGCAAAGTGCCTCGAAGAAGCCTTGATAAAACCGATAACAGAACAAGAAGACGATGAATCTATGAATATTAGGAAAGGACTCGAGAAGTATGCTAAAGAGAGAAGATGGAGAAGTTTTACATTTATCAGTGCTGCTTATTTATCTGGTTTCATACAAGAGAGTGATAACAAGATAATCAGTTTCTTAAGACAACATTTTTTGGCTGGAGTCACTATATCAGTTACACTAAGAATAGCTAACTTTGACTGCGGAAGACTAGCTGTTTCGTAGTAGCTCAGTTGGTTGGCTATCTAAACTTTTACGTTATTGGTGAGTGTTCGATTCTCCACCTTGTAATCACCTCCCCCTACTCCCCATTTGCCTTTTTTTTATTTCTTTTTCAAAAAGCACATCCCTTGAACCTCTATGGTAGTAATAAACATGCATGTCAATTGCTTGATTCACTCTCCAGGCTTTTGATGTTGTGATCCCATTCTTCTGATTGAAATAATGTAAAATGAACAAGAACTTAAAATTGCCTAATTAAGTAAGAGTTGATTTTAGTTAGGCAGCACAACCCAAATTAATTTTACATTTTGACAACTAATTAATCTCTACCATGTGACATGTTTAAGACTATACCATTTATTCGACCTAAATGGTAAGTATGATTCTCCTGTCTTCCAGTTGAATGCAAAGCAATCAACGATTGGTTTGAGTATCCAAATTTAACTTATATATACTAAGTCCACCTGGCTGATCACACATAAAGTCCACTATCAGTATAATAGGTGACAAGTTGTTTGCCTTGATTTCACAAAGAGTCACCCATAATTACTTTTACACAACTCGATAAGTGAAAAAATATTATTATTAATTTACAGTGATTTTAAAGTTTTTTGTCCTGTCCACCTGGCTGATCACACATAATAACACAGAGGCAGATCTAGTGAAGAAGCTATGAGTCATTCGAATTGAATAGCTTTGGTTTAGATTCCTTATGTGCGTTAAAAAGAAGAAGGTAGAGTAGTATTGTTATTAAAGGAATAAATGAATTATACATTTTTCGACTTTCCAAGATTATCTTAGATTAAGAAATTCCCAAATAAATGGTTATAGTGTTATCATATTGTAAGTATATATTTAAAGGTAGGGTAAGATTCATATACACATACTACTCTTTCCTGACCGCACTTGTGGAATTACACTAGGTAAGTTGTTGTAGCTGTTCGTGTGATTTAGTTGTTGTGAACGACTATAAAAGTTGGTTGTTATGTGTACATACTTGACACTACCCTTTTTTGTTATGTGTAACACATGTTTCTGTCTTTTATGTCAGGAGAGTTGGTTCATTGTATGTCTCAAGTTCACATTTCTGCTTTCTCGGTCGACCACTAGTTTTTTAGAAGATTTTTCTGCAGTGTGTGTTACACATGGTGTAATCTTCAACACTGATATGGTGTGTGTATATATATTAGTATATGATGATTGATTTTGCAAGAACATCTTATTATTTGCTGAAAATAAGCAAAAGAAGATGGGACGTCTCTTTTTCTTTCATTCACTTGTCTGTTTTTTGTTGGTAATTAGTGCAAGCATTTCTTCTTCCTCTGTGATGATGCATCATGTTTGCTCTCCCACCGAAGCTTTTGCTTTGCTTCACTTCAAACAATCCTTTCAAATCTCTGACCGACCTAGCTGTTGGGTTGATATCCCAAAAACAAAGTCTTGGAATGAGAGTAGGGATTGCTGCAGTTGGGACGGGGTCACTTGTGACATGTTAACTGGTCATGTTATCGGATTGGACCTTAGTTGCAGTCTGCTTAATGGAACTATTCATCCCAATAGCAGCCTCTTCCAACTCCATCATCTCCAGACACTAGACCTTGCTCACAATGACTTCTATTCTTCGTCAATCCCGCGTAACATTGGCCGATTGAGGAATTTGAGGCATCTCAACCTTTCTTATTCTTTCTCTGGAGGGGAAATCCCAACAGAAATATCATACCTTTCCAATTTGGTTTCACTTGAACTTAATTGTTATGAATGTGGTCTCCAACTTGATGAGAGAACATTTGAAACAATTCTTCAGAACTTCACAAATCTAGAGGTACTATCTCTCTATGGTGTCAACATCTCATCTCCATTACCTGTGAATATTTCTTCTTCCTCGTTAAGGTACGTGGATCTTGAATCTACTAATCTGCGAGGTGTTCTCACAGAGAGCTTTTTCCTTCTGCCAAAATTGGAAAGGCTCTATTTGGTTGGAAATGATCTTCTCAAAGGAGTTTTACCAAAGATCCACCCGAGCAACACTCTGTTGGAGTTGGATATTTCTTACACAGGAATCTCCGGTGAGCTGCCTGATTCAGTTGGCACCTTGAGTTCCTTGAATATCTTGAAACTCAATGGATGTCAATTCTCTGGCCGCGTTCCTGATTCCGTTGGCAATCTCACACAAATTAGGTATTTGGATTTCGGTAATAATCATTTCACCGGTGAAATTCCCGATATTTTTTCTAACCTCCAAGAGCTACGTTATTTATATCTTTCTTACAACAGCTTCATCGGTCCGTTTCCTTCTACAATTGTAAGCTTGACACATCTTCAAGATTTAGACTTGTCAAGTAATTCCCTATCTGGCCCACTGCCCAATAATTTTAGCATGCTTCAAAAGCTAACCCGACTGGATTTGTGGTACAACTCACTGAATGATATTATACCATCTTCGGTGTTTAGCCTCCCTTTGCTATCTTCATTGTTGCTCCAACATAATCAATTTAGTGGACTACCCGATGAGTTCAAAACAAACCCAACATTAGAATACCTGGATTTAAGCCATAATCAACTCAGTGGTTCTTTTCCTCAATCACTTTCGAATCTCGCAAACCTTTCTACCCTTGACCTTTCATCAAATAACATCACCGTCGATGTGGGAAAACAAATCACTTTCCCTAGCCTAGAAGATTTGCGGTTATCATCTTGTGAACTGAAGGATTTTCCACACTTCTTGAGAAATGTAAAGAAACTTCAGGTCTTGGATATTTCTAACAATAAGATTCGTGGCCAAATCCCAAACTGGTTTAGCGGCATAAGGTGGGACAACTTGTTGTACCTAAACCTTTCGCATAATTCTTTAACAGGCCACCTACAACAATTTCATTTCCATAAATTAAGGTATCTTGATCTTAAATTTAACTCCCTTCAGGGTCCACTACCTTTATCCATTTGTAACACTAACACGCTTGAATTTTTAGATTTATCACACAACAACTTCAGTAACTCGATTCCAAGTTGCTTGGGAAGCATATCTAGTCTAATAGTGTTGGACTTAAGAAGGAACAATTTCACAGGGAGTCTTCCCCCATTATGTGCGAAGAGCACTTCATTGAGTACCATTGTCTTGAATGACAATCACTTTGAAGGAACCCTGCCTGTGTCGTTGCTCAACTGTAGTGGTTTAGAAGTTCTTGATATGGGGAATAACGCTATAAATGACACATTTCCAGCTTGGCTAGGAACACTTAAAGAACTGCAGGTCCTAATATTAAAGTCCAATGTGTTCCATGGACCAATTAGTACTTGTCAGACTACACTTTGCTTTCCCAAGTTGCGAATTTTTGATCTTTCACGTAACGAATTCAGTGGCTCTCTCCCTGCAAAAGTTTTTGGAAACTTCAAGGCAATGATTAAATTAGATGGTGAAGACACAGGAGAGATCATGTACATGCAACCATCTAGGATGATGTCATATGATGATTCTGTGAGTTTGGTGATGTCACGCCCCGAGCCAACACCCTGGGCGGGACCGGCACTCGGAGACCATTGCTGGCCCCAAGCGAACCCTTGGCCTGGCTTTCTTAACTCAGCGGAAACCTACTCAACAGAATAACTCAAGCGATGCAATATTACAACACAACTTAACTTATAAAATATGGCCATAAGGCAACTCGAATCTCAAAATAGAATATTTACATATATACATAGATAAGAGACTCAAAACTAGTTGACTGACTGTCTATCTGTCTATCTATGAAGCCTCTAAATTACTGAGATGGATGTTGGGACAGACCCCGCAACATCCTAATAAGACAACACTAAGAACACGAAGTAAAAGAGTCCTCCGGAAAGCAAGGAGGCTCACCACTGACTCTGGAGTGCTCAGCTGGATCAACGACGCACAGGCTGCTGATCTGGGATACCTGGATCTGCATCATGAAACGATGCAGGCCAACTGGCATCAGTACATGGAATGTACGAGTATGCAAGCTGGAAAGCTAAGCAACAACGACTAGAAGGAAACCTGGGAGAAACTGAATAGCTTACCTGGNTGTTTGAGTGATTTAAGGTTGGATGACATATCCTTTATTGGAGAACTTGTCGAATTAAAAGTTCTCAGCATAAGAGATTGTGAGTTAGATGAGCTGCCAGAGGAGATAGGAAAATTGACCAAGCTAATTATGTTAGAGTTTTGGAAAAAGTATAGAGCACTTAAAAGGATTTCAGGAGGGGTGTTATCAAAGCTAGCTCAATTGGAGGAACTACATATTGTGAAAGTAAAAGATTTGAGTGATGTGATGTACAGTAACCTTGGGCTTCCCTCCAAGTTGACACGGTACACTCTTAAAGTGGATGGAGATAATTATTTTGATGGTTGTGACAAGAGTATTGGTTTAAATGTCAGGGAGACTTCTCCATTGGGTGATTGGATCTGCCACCTGTTGAAGGAGAGTGAGCATGTATATTCAAAGGGAAAGGGCTCTAATAATGTGTTGACTGAGTTGCAGCTAAATAAATTTCAGAACGTGAAATATCTCCAACTCTCTAGATGTGATTTAGTGACACATTTATTGAACATCTCACATGAAGTAGTCAAGTTCCCCAATTTATATGGGTTGTGGCTTGAGTCTCTGGAATGCTTCACTCACATTTGCAGTGACAATGTTGAGGGCATTGAGTTCCCTCTATTACGGGAAATGCGCTTATGGAACTTACCTGAGTTGCAAAATTTGTGGCCTAAAGCCAACAACTCTCTCACCGACTCAAATCCTCTTTTTGATGAAAAGGTTTGCTTCTTATTATGAAAAAAAAAAACTTTTCTAAATATGAAATCAACCTACTTTATAAAATTTTACCTTTTACTATTTACTTACATAAAGTCTATTTTACCTTATGACCTAGTGTTTTGTTCCAATGTATCTACAAATAAGTTTGATACTTGAACGTTTGCAGGTTTCTTGTCCCAATCTGGAACTGCTATATATCAGTGAGGCTAACAGCATAAGTGCTCTATGCTCTCACCAACTTCCAACTGCCTACTTCACCAAACTTCAAACACTGCAAGTAGATGGTTGCGGAAAATTGAGAAACTTGATGACTCCATCAGTGGCTAAAGGTCTTCTGAATCTCCGAATGCTAGAGATACAAGATTGTCTATCAATGGAAGAAGTGATCACAAAAGGAGAAGGAATCATGACCTTATTTCCCCTCTTGGAAGGACTGGATTTTCGCAATCTGCCTAAGTTGGGGCATTTCTTTCTGACAGAGTGTTCTCTTAAATTTCCATTTCTCGAGGCAGTGATTATTGATGACTGCCCTGAAATGAAGACGTTTGTTCAACAGGGAATATCTGTGAGTACACCGAGTCTCAAAAATGTGAACTTTGATGATACGGTGAAAGTAGATGATCTAAATAAATGGATACAGCAAAGGTTCAATAACGAGGTATGTCTTATTCCGCTAGGTTCTACTGCTCTCTTTCCGTTTTAGATACTTCATCAACTTTGTTTTACTTAATAAGCTAGTCATCTCTCTCTTCTTTAGCATTCTCTGTTTCCTGTAGGAACAAGAAGCTAGTGATGGCAACAAAGCTGAACCTAGTCATGGCAGAAATTAGGAAGGTAGTGAGTACTCAATGAAATAATGCAAGTAAAACCTCAAACAACACCTGATACCTATGCTTGTGATGGAGGTAACAAGTAGAGGCGGATCTACATTATTGTAACCTATTGGTTCATGTCAACCCACTAACTATTGCCCATAGATCTTGTATATGTATTAGTAATAGCTAGAAAATAGTTGATTGTGATATAAACTTGAGGTCAGTGTAGGATTCTGTAAGCTTTAAATTTGGAATCCGCCTGTGGTTCTAAATTCTTCTTTCATTTTATTTAACAGCTAATATGTAGATTTATTTACTCATGTCATTTTGCAATCTACATTGTTTTGAAAGATTTTAAAGAATACTTTTCTGGAGATTTTAAAGAGACTAAAGCTTCTAATGTTAAAACTCTGTTTTGAAGAGCCATTGATCAAATTACAGGATGGTTTTTGTTGTTGGAATGAGTAAACTCTGTTTTTCAGTCAGTTGCGAGGGTTTCAACAGTTGATAGGTTAAAAGATCTCCATCAGGAAGCTAGTGTGCGAAGGATGGCTCCAGTAGGACAGCACACAATGGAGAAATCAATGACTGCTTCTAGAAATTCAGGCTTCTCTCTTTTCTCTTTCACACCCGATCCTTTTTCTTTAAAAGATTGGTTTCTAGTTTGCTTGGAATTTAATCTCTCTTTCATTTGTATCATCATTGAGCAGTTAAAGTCTATACAGAGATGTACTATTTGGAGAACATCAGCAAGTTAGATAGCTGCTACTCAACGCCATTGGTTAAGAATAGACCCGTGATTTGTTTATATGGACTTGGGTAGTCCTTGCCATGAGCTAATTTTTTGGGGTGGAGTTATGCACATATGTCATATCTTAAAACAGATCTTTACCTCGTTGCATGAGACTTGCCTAGTGCAGTGTACGTCTCCTATATGTGAAGGCTATTACAATGGAGGAAAGTTTACCCCTGTGTGCACCCTAAGGGGCAGTTTGGTTACGGTATAAGAGGACATGTTATTCATGTATAAAACATTGTATTAGTTTTACTATGTTCGGTAAAAGCTTTTTACTAGGTTGAAAAGTCAACATGACTTATACTATGTTTGGTTGATAAATTCTAAATATTGAATACAAGTTATTCATGTATTAATTTTATATCGTGTTTGGTTGCGTTTTTTGTAATCCTACATAATTAATACCTACATAACTTATGAGAGAATCTATATATAAGTTATGCAGAATAGAAGGTGGAATAAGTTATGTGGATATTAGTTATACATGTATTAAAAAGATAAATTACACATGTATCCCTATTAATTTATTTTTTAATCTTTTTTTTATTGAAAACTTTACATAACTATTCTATTTTCCCAAATATTTTTGTTTCTTTTTCTTTTTGTATACAAAAGGTTTTTTATTTGTTTTCATTTAAAATCAAAATATAATATTTATTCATATTGTGTATCGGAATGTATAATTTTGATAGCGCATATGCTAATTATATATTCGCATGATATATTAGTACTAAATATATCAGCATATTTAATTATAATGTACTAATTTTTTTATTTAGAATGTGAATTTATATATACTTTATATATTTGGTATACTAAAAATGTACAAACAACATAGTTTCTACATAATTAAACCCTGCATAACTAAACTCTGCATAACTAAACACTGCATAACTCTAACCAGTAACCAAACGGCCCCTAAGGGTAGCGTTTGCAAGTTTCATTGTCATAAAAAATCCGAGTGCCTATTTTATAATAACCATCACATTTAAAATAAAATCCTGTTTTATTTAAAAATATGGATAAAAGGAAAAATGACTGAGTTTTTGAAAAACCGATTAAACTTATGGTTCTAAGAGATATCGGGTTTCCAAAAGGATAGAGTCGCCACTTAATTTTTAGTAAAAAATCAAGAAAAATTAAAGGTTTTCAAAAGATTTAAACAGATAAAATCAATTGAAAAAGGGTTCGAATTCAAATGTACATTCCAAAAAGGTGTTAGGCCCTCGGAATGCCCGCTAACTCGCGGTTGACCGACGATTTGACTAAAAATAGTTTTGACTAATTTTTGAGAAAACTATTAACTAAGTAAAAGAAATCATTTATTTCAACTAATTATTTTTAGAATTTAACTAAGTAAAGAATTCACGACTTTGACTAAAATTTGAAAAGTTTAACAAAGCGAAAGAACTGATTTTATTTTAACTAATTATTTATTTCTATTATTATTTTTATCATTTTTTATTTATCTAAAGGAGGAGTGCACTAAAGAGAAATTTTTCTAAAGGGGATAAATTTAAGCGACAAGACTAAATAAAATAGAGCAAAGTATAAAGCATAGATATTTTAATTTGGAAAATAAAATGAAATGACCATCCTTGGGAATCTAATTAAATTAAAACCATAAGATAGTCAAAGTGTTAGTCAAATAATACAATATAAAATAATAAGAGAGGGAAAGAAAATAATTAGACTTAGGCTTTAGCCCGAATCCAATTAAATTGGGCTTTTGGCCCACCTGTCCTAAGTCTAAATATGGTCCAAATAATGGGCTTGGGCCCATTTCAACTTTCCTCTATTCTGCTTTCACATGGACTTTTGGGCCCATTTTTTGTCATCTGGGCATGCTGAAAAAATTGTTTTAAGGCCTTGGGCCTATTTCCCAACTTTAAGCAAATTATATACACTGGGCGTATATCAGCGTATTCAGAATGATTTTCGACCCGAATCTCTACATTTATTCATGTATATTCATCTTTAGACCTGTACGCCCGTATTTTCGCATTTTTCAACCTGCAATTCCGACTTTCCACCTGTATTTTCACGTGTTCTTTGACTGTATATCACTGCATATATAAATATATATCGGTGCCTTTTCCAATTTTTCAGAACATGAAAACTCGATTTCCAACCCTTATTTACGCCCCGGGGATCTGTAATTCAATTTTCTCGACGGCTGACTCGGTGAACGAGGGTATTGGGCCTTTATGGCCCAATAAGGAAAATGCGAGAAAGAAGTCCATAAGGACTCGGCGTATTTCACATGCAATAAAATAACCAGAGATTAGCATATGATACGACAAAAATGGATAAAGGAAAGATTATGCCATATTTTGCAGGGGGAAGTGAATGAGGTGTACATATGGTTATCATATGCTCCGACTTTAAAGGAAATCAACGAGGACAAGTAAAAAAAAACTTTAATCATCAAAGTCTATGACGAGCAACATTTTTATAATGACTACTAAATAAATGTTCAAGAAATTATAGACATTGCCAGCGTATGGATACCAAAGAGGAAACAGGGTAGGCAAGTTCACATGCTGCTAGAAAAAATAAATAAATAACAAAATAATATGTTCTAATCTTAAAATGTAGTACAAAGAACATTCAAACGAAAACGACTCTAGGAACAAACTTACACTTAGATAGAATAAAGGCATGCTTACAATAAAGCAACATACTCGAAAATTCTGCTTGGAAAACCAACCAATATTAAAACCATCTACTCAACTTAAACAAATAGGGCAAGAAACGTAACCAGGAGGAGAAGACAAATGAAATTAAACCCACCTCGAACAAGACTAGAGATTTACTCAAATAAAACGAGAAATGTCAACTCTCAAGCGATAATCTATTCAAACATTAATAAATACAACACACGACCTCAAAATATTGACATCTTAGTTCGTTCTTTCAACTTGGGGTGAAAGAACGAAGAATATGATGTCAGATACGGAGCCATAACGTAGATTCACAACAAATAGACGTAACCTAAGATTAGTGGGAATTTTGAAACCGATCAAGGCAGTGTCAGAGAAAAACTAAGATAAGAAGAGCAACAACAATCAAAACCCAACATTCCAATACTTCTGCACATATCCAAGTCAAAATACAAACCAATATAAACCAACAGATAAAGCAGTAGACAAAGCAGATGAAGAGACTCAACTCTTATCAATATCCAGCGGCAAACAAACCAGTCATATACTGATTTACGACCAGCGATGAGTCAAAGTATTCTCGAACATTATTACGTAAACAGGCAACACACTAAGAGCGAAATATGTTTGAGGCAAAATGAGTATTACCTTTCGAGGTGCAGCGAAGTGGGACGGCTACGAGTCTGAGGAGCGATGACTTCACCACCACACACAATTTTCGAGAGATCCGACAAGCAGCGAGAATGTCCCGGAAAAGTAAACCAACTCCCGAATACCCTCTATAATACTTGATTTCTCAAGTTTATATTTGCTTTAAAAAAAAACTATATATCTCTATGTATCTTTTTTGTTTTCTTGACTCTTAAAATTTTTTCCCCTCTGTTTTCTCTAACAAACCTTTCTAACCAAAAACAAATAATAATTAAAAACTCCAAAATCCCCCAAAATCTCCCACCCTACAGTGAATGAAGAAGAGAGTATATATAGACAAGGATTAGGGTTCCAATTTCTTGGAGGGAAACCGATAAAAAAAATTTAAGGCCCATCTCGAATTTAAATTCGAATTCTTTTCCCATTACGGAGAAACATTTTTTTCTGAAGATTTTGCTCCATTCCGGAAGAGGAAAGGAGAATGGACGACTTGGGATCGATCTTCCGTCCTTGGGACTCGACGTGGCATCATCTCGCAGCCCCAAGGACGGTTCTGGGCTGGAAAGGGCACTGGAACGATACTGCCAGAACAGTACTGAATTGCTGCTGCTGTACGTCGTCTGTGAGCATTTTTGATTGTTGTTGTTAACGTTTTTTCTGGGTTAAATGCTTTGAGAACGTTGGAGGTTGCTGGAATCTTTTTGGTGAATGGAAAGTGGGCCAGGTCTGGGAATTACAAGGGTGGGATTTAGCTTGAATGGGTTTGTTCAAGGGAAAATGGGCTTCACGTGAGGAAGGGTCACTTTAAAACAAAAGGGCTGATTGTTGGGATTGTGGGCTGCTGTAAAGTGGGTTGGGGCTGTTGTACATGTATGCTGGAAATTGTATTGGGCTGCTGAAAAGTGGCCCAAACTTTGATCTTAAAATGGTTTTAAGGTGAGGTTAAATATGGGTTAGATCTTGGAGTTTAAAAAATAGCCGAATTAAGTTAAATTAACAAATTCGGCTAAATCCTAAGTGAGATGGATTAACATTAATTAATTAACGAGCTTCTAAATTTTAACGAAATAGAATAATTAATTTAATTGCAAACCAATGATTTAAAATTATAACCATAACTTGAACTAAACTAATTTTGTAAAATACTTACTAAGATTAAACTCTTTTTGAGATGATTTTCGAACATTCATAAAATATACTAATTAGACACATAATTATATAATAATTAACTTAATTATAAACTAATTAACTCGAAATATAAGCTATTAATTAATTTAAACCAAATAGACAAATATTTAAATAAAACTAAAATCCTTTTGAGACAATTTTTGAACATTCGTAAAATATACTAATTAGACACATAATTATATAATAATTAACTTAATTATAAACTAACTAATTAACTCAAAATTGTAAACTATTAGATAACTAAACAAACTAACCAAATATCTAATTAAACAAAATCTTTTTGAGACGATTTTCCAATATTTATAAAATTTACTAATTATATACATAATTGTATAAAAGACATATTATTATTTAAAAATTATAACAAGTGACAAACTATTTGAAACAACTTGCAAATTATTCTATTATATTTTTTTTTTTCGAAATTTCTAAAATTAATTACTTTAAATCATTTGAAAATTAAGAAGCTCGAGATTAATTGTTATCGGGGAGGGTCAAAATTAGGTGTCAACAAATCCTACCATGTAACTCTGTTCACTAAAGATTAGGCAGATTGGAAGAAATAGGAAAGGATATACTTTGCCAAAAATTAGAGAGAGTGTATGGACAAAGTCTGATCTTTGAGCACTTGGCAAGCAAGATGAAAATTCCAAAAAGAAGCATATACTTTTCCATTCTTTCTTCTTTATAGTGTCTGCCATTGCAAGAAATCATATATTTTGGGAAAGTCATAACATGAGTTTGAGTGAAGGAAGCTATGGAATCAGATGTTCACTACTTTAAAATGTTAGCTAATCAATACTCTCACTTTAAAGATATTATTTTGACAGCTTATAAATCTCTGTGAATTTGTTGCTTGGAATAACACAATCAAACTCTCCATTGCCTCTCTTAAGCATTCATTTTCATACCAAATTCTCCAACATTGCTACTCTTTGATTTTCATACCAAATTCTCCATTTCCACTCTCTGGTCTTTCGTTTTCATACCAAATTCTCTCACATTGCTAGTCTTTGATTTTCATACCAAATTCTCCATTTCCGCTCTCTGGTCTTTCGTTTTCATACCAAATTCTCTCACATTGCTACTCTTTGATTTTCATACCAAATTCTCCATTTCCGCTCTCTGGTCTTTCGTTTTCATA
>NC_064284.1:6319655-6333911 GCF_019186545.1 Solanum stenotomum | reverse complement strand
AAGGAGCAAGAAATAGGATGTGTCTTCTATTAGAAATATTGAAAGATGGTTTCTTCTTATCCCAAGGTCCAGACAAAAATCATGTGAAAATGCATGATGTGGTCCGTGATGTGGCTATAAGTATTGCGTCTGAGGGAGAGCATAACTTTATGGTAAGTCACGATGTTAACTTGGAAGAGTTTCCAAGAAAAACTTCTTATGATCATTTCAGTCACATGTCAATTGTTGCAAATAAATTTGGTGAGCATCCTAGACCAATAATTTGCACAAAACTAAAGCTTTTAATGTTGAAACTCCGTTTTGAAGATCCATTCAAGCTACAGGACAATTTTTTTGATGAAATGAGAAACCTCAATGTCTTGAGCCTGAGGGGACTCAGATTTAAGGAGTCCATTCTGCGTTTTCCAGCATCCATTCGGAGGTTGTCAAGTCTGAGGACTCTGTGTCTGAGTGATTTAAGATTGGATGACATATCCTTTATTGGGGAACTTGTCGAATTAGAAATTCTCAGCCTAAGAGATTGTGAGTTAGATGAGCTGCCAGAGGAGATAGGAAAATTGACCAAGCTAATTAGGTTAGAGTTTTGGAATGAGGGTAGAACACTTAAAAGGATTTCAGGAGGGGTGTTATCAAAACTAGCTCAATTGGAGGAACTGCATATGGTGGGAGTAGAAGATTGGAGTGATGTGATGTACAGTAACCTTGGCCTTCCCTCCAAGTTGACACGGTACACTCTTGAAATGGGTTATTGGAATTCAAGATTTGATGAATACGACAAGATTATTGCTTTAAAGGTCACGGAGACTGCCCCATTGGGTGATTGGATCTGCCACCTGTTGAAGGAAGGCGAACGCATACGTTCAACCGGGGAAGGCTCTAATAATGTGTTAACTGAGTTGCAGCTGAATGAATTTCAGAACTTGAAATGTCTCCACCTCTCTAAATGTGATTTAATGACACATTTATTGAAGAGGACACATGAAGTAATCAAGTTCCCCAATTTATATGAGTTACAGCTTCTATCTCTGGAATGCCTGACTCACATTTGCAGTGACAATGTTGAGCGCATTGAGTTCCCTCTATTACAAACAATGGGCTTATATGCACTACCTGCGTTCCAGAATTTCAGGCCTACAGCCAACAACTCAAATCCTCTTTTTGATGAAAAGGTTTGCTTCTTATCACAAAAATGTTACCTTTTACTTGAGCATTAAAGATATTTACTTAAACAAAGTCTATTGCTTAGATATATCCTTTATATCTAACAAGTGAAAAAATAATTTTAATTTTTTTTAATTTGTTATTTAAAAAATCCATATAAGGCTATATTTGATGTGACTTTTTTTATTCTACGGTTAATTTAAGTTTTATTCCCTTATAGATCTATTAACTTATCATTATTTGAGTTTCATATTCTTATTTCATTTTTTTAGTGCGAAAATAAATAGATATAGAAAAGAAGAAAAAAGTATGAACTAATTTTGGCAGCTATAATGTAATTTATTTTTTGAAAAAAGGTCAATAGTGCCGTAAATTACATGAAATGATAAAAAATGACCTCAATTTATAGTTTAGTCCAAAAATGTTCTTGTCCTCAATACTTTGGTCCAAAAATGTTCTTTCTGTTGATAGTTTGTTCTGGAAATGTTCCACTTGTTACTAACTGAGTCAAAAATATATTTCTCAGTATAAACATATTATTTCTTTTCTTTTTAAACAAATCTTATTCCTATTAAAAGATATTACTTTTAAGTACTCTATTCTTATTTTCTTTATTTTAAAATTACTTTAACTATTAAAAAATGTACCCTTTATATTGATAATATATGTCGTATTTATAAGATCATAGTAAATCAACCATTAATTTTTATTTTGATATTTATAATAAAATAAGAAATATTTTTAGTGTTATTTTTTTTTCCAATTGAAGTAGGATAAACATTTGCTAATAAAAAAAATATCATTAGGAAAAGAATGTGTTCAAAAAGAAAATAAATAATATATTTATTTGAAAAATGACATTTTTGCCTTATTAAGTAACAATAAAGGCATTTTAGACCATTTTTCGTTTATTTTTTATATTTGCAGAAAAATGGGGCATTTGTGATAAATTTTACAAGGAGATGAGTGAAACCTAAATTATTCATTGAATTAAGGGAAAATACGCAAATATACTGCTCAACTTTGTGATTTTGGCAAATATACCTCTTGTTAATAAAAATGATGCATATATACCTCTACCGTCTAATAAATGGTGCATAATTTTCCTTTTCGTCAATAAATTTATATTTATTTAATTAAAAAATATATAATTGTGATTTTTTAATTTCAAAAATGTCATATGTCTTTCAAAAACTATCTCACGCTTTTTTTACCCTTCTAGACCCAGCCTAAATGGAAAAAAAAAATACTACGTAATGTATTTGACATACTAAAAAACTTTTTTTAAATATGAAACGAGATCATATACAACTTTTTTATATATATATATATATATATATTTGGGTTTTTAAAAATATATAAATAAATGTGTGTAAGCACTTTTGGCTTCTCCACTCAATAGCTCCAACTGTATCTGTGACAAAGTTTGATACTTCAAAGCTCGCAGGTTTCTTGTCCCAACCTGGAATACCTAGACATCAGTAAGGCTGACAGCATAAGTGCTCTCTGGTCTCACCAACTTCCAACTGACTACTTCCCCAAACTTCAAACATTGAGAGTATCAGATTGTGGAAAATTAAGAAACTTGATGTCTCCATCAGTGGCCAAAGGTCTTCTGAATCTCCAAGTGTTACGCATAACAAATTGTGAATCAATGGAAGAAGTGATCACTAAAGGAGAAGGAATCATGACCTTATTTCCCCGATTGCAAGAGCTGAAGCTTTGGAATCTGCCTAAGCTGGGGCATTTCTTTCTGACAGAACATGCTCTTGAATTTCCATTTCTCAAGGAAGTGATAATTTATGACTGCCCTGAAATGAAGACGTTTGTCCAACACGGAATATCTGTGAGTACACCGATTCTCAAATGTGATGATGAGGTGAAAGTAGATGATATCAATAAATGGATACAACAGAGGTCAAATCCTCTTTTTGATGAAAAGGTTTGCTTCTTATCACTAAAATGTTACCTTTTACTTGAGCATTAAAGATGTTTACCTAAACAAAGTCTATTGCTTAGATATATCCTTTTTGTCTAACAAGTGAAAAAATAATTTTAAATTAATTTTTAAATTTGTTATTTAAAAATCCATATAGGGCTATATTTGATGTGAATATTTGTGACTTCTTTTAATCAACTGTTAATTTAAATTTTAAATATATCCCATATAGATCTATTGACTTATCATTATTTGAATTTCATATTCTTATTTCATTTTCTTAGTGTGAAAATAAATAGATATGGAGAAGAAGAAAAAAGTAAGAACAAATTTTTAGACTATTTCTTTTGTAGCTATATTGTAATTTATTTTTTGAAAAAAGGTCAATAATGCCTTAAGTTACATGAAATGATAAAAAAAAAAATCCCCTTAATTTATAGTTTAGTCCAAAAATATTCTTCCCCTCAATACTTTGGTCAGAAAATGTTCTTGCCGTTGATAGTTTGCTCTGAAAATGTTCCTATTGTTACTACTTGAAACAAAAATACTTCTTCCGCATAAATATATTATTTCTTTTCTTTTTTAACAAATCTTATTCCAATTAAAAGATATTATTTATTTTTTGAAAAAAGGTCGATAATGCCTTAAATTACGTGAAATGATAAAAAATTACCTCAATTTATAGTTTAGTCCAAAAATATTCTTGTCCTCAATACTTTGGTCTAAAAATGTTCTTTTTGTTGGTAGTTTCTTCTGGAAATGTTCCTATTGTTACTAACTGAGTCTAATATATTGTGCATAATTTTCTTTTTCGTTAATAAATTTATATTTATTTAATTAAAATATATTATAATAGTGATTTAATAGAAAAAATTACTTGAATGAGTGCCTTTTTAATAATAAGTATTGATTTTAGCGATACTTTTTATTTATTACCATTTATAGAAATACTATGTTAAATCTGCAATATGTATTAAAAGTGAATTAAGTATGTAATATATGTGTATTATAATTGATTTTAAAAATATATTATGTTTGTTTGGTAAGAAGTTGACACATTGTATTATGTATTAAAATGTGTGACAAATGTATTGTCCATCAATAAAACTTGTATTATATGTGAATAATAAATTGTTCTTTGTAATATATATTAAAACTTTATTATAAATGTATTAAAAATGATCAAGTGAAAAAAAAATGTTATTGCTATAAATGATAAATATTTTTTATTTATAGTATATGTATGTAAGTTTCCTTTCTTTAAATTCAAAAATGTCATGCGGCTTTCAAAAAAATAGCTCTATCTGCAACAATGTTTGATACTTCAAAGCTCGTAGGTTTCTTGTCCCAACCTAGAAGAGATACATCAGTGAGGCTGACAGCATAAGTGCTCTATGACCTATGACCTACATAAAGTCTATTTTACCTTTTACTATTTACTTACGTAAAGTCTATTTTACCTTATGACCTAGTGTTTTGTTCCAATGTATCTACAACAAAGTTTGATACTTGAACGTTTGCAGGTTTCTTGTCCCAATCTGAAAGTGCTATATAGCATTGGGGCTAACTGCATAAGTGCTCTATGCTCTCACCAACTTCCAACTGACTACTTCACCAAACTTCAATCATTGGATGTATCGCATTGTGGAAAATTGAGAAACTTGATGTCTCCATCAGTGGCCAAAGGTCTTCTGAATCTCCAACTGTTATGGATACAACACTGTCAATCAATGGAAGAAGTGATAACTAAAGGAGAAGGAATCATGACCTTATTTCCCCGATTGGAACATTTGAATCTTACCAATCTGCCTAAGCTGGGGCATTTCTTTATNTCTTGTCCCAACCTGGAAGTGCTATCTATATATATTTGGCTTTTTAAAAATATATTAGGGATTTAGACTGATTTTTAGATCAGTTTTTCCCTTTTTGAAAGAGTGAGTGAGGGTTTGTGAGTGAAGAGAAGAAGAAGAGGAGAAAGAGAAGAACAAGCAAGGATTTCGTTGTGGATATCGTCGGGGGTGATCCCTATTAAGGTATGTGAGATCATAGTGTTGGGTTGGTTCATTCCCCCACACGCCAAACTTGTTTTAATTCCGAGAAAAGATTGGTTATGTTTGTTGAAGTTTGTGGTTGTGTTTGTTGAAGTTGTGGTTGTGTTGTTGAAGTTTCTTGTTGGTTTGGTGCATGTTTCCGGTTGTAATTCCGAGTTGAATCTATTGTATATTAAGGGTTTTAATGATCCCAAGTGTTTGGGGAAAGAACCTTTGAAGTTAAGAGGGTTTAGAGTTGGAAAAATGAAGGAGAAAAGTCGGGCTGCTTACATGAAACAAGTCCGTGTCGCAGACTTGTTCCCTCTGTGAACAAAAATCTGCTCCGCGTCGCGGACAGGACGCGGACTCCACTGTTTTCAAAATTTAATTTTGTAAATTTTCTTAAGTTTAGCTGTCCTAAATCACTCCTAAACATCGTGAGGTCTTTCCAGACACAAATCATAATCCTTGAATCCATAATTCAATTCAAGAAAGTTAGGATCAAAGTCAAGTGAAGTTAAAAGTCAAGTCTAGAAGTTAAGAAGCAAGTCTTTAAAGCTTTTCAAGAGTCTTTATTAAATGTTTTAACTTCATTTTTTTAAGGCTCAAGTTTCAAGTCAAGTAAAGAGTATCGAGTTTCAAGTTAAGCCAAGAGTATAGAGTTAAGTTCATTTCTCAAAAGTCATTAGGGAACTAAGTATTCCCAAAGAAGTTTTTAAATGTTTTCACATTTGAGCAAGAAAGGGAACATCGATTCCAAAAGAGATTTTAAGCTAAACTTTGAGCAATTATCTCAAACTAAAGAAGTTTGTGTTTAAAACACTTATGAGCCAAAGTATTTTTGGGAGTAGTATTGAGCACCGAATTGGGGAAGCGAGTTCATATTAACTTAACTCTCCATAAGAACCATGTAGCCAACGTGGGACTTAACAGGTCATTCTTTTTAGATGATCACGTAAGATTAAGCTAGTGGATCCACTAAGTTAAAGTAAGGTCCTATATCACGGCAAGGTATAGGATGGTCCTTAGGCAACGTGAGGTAAAACGTTGTATCATCACTAGGGCTCATAGTGGTGGTTGTCGGTTAAATAACCTCCCACAAAAGTTATATCACTACAAGAAAAACTGTTACTTAAGACCAACATTTAGGGACGAGCTACTAATCCCGTCTCTAAAGATATATATATTGGGACGAGATTATATTCCTGTCCTTATTTGTATATTCTATTGCGAAGATACTTAATCCGGTCCCTAAATAACATATTAACTGGTCCCAAATTCAATTAAAAAACTTAGCGCCCAACTTTCAGCCAAAATTTAATACTAAAGTATTAAAAAAAACTTTTGTTTTTTTTCACCAAAATTTAGGCGCTAGGTTTTTTTAACCAAAAAGGAAAAACCCTCCTCTTTTCTAAAATCTAAAGCAAAACGTAAAAAGCAAAAAAAAAAACTCTTTGTTTGTTGCTGGTCGCAGCTTCCCTATAGCAGCATATAGTCGATCTCTTCATCAACAATCGATCGTTCTTCTCATCTACAACGTCCACGGCCAATCTCAACATCAAAGTACTTTCCATCGCAACTTTGTCTTCTTCATCGTATAGAATTGCTGCTCAGCTGCTCGGTGAAACAGATCGTACAGGTAATTTGGTTCTTCTTATAAAGTTTCTATTGTTTCGAATTCCAACTGTACATAGATTTTTTATTATTTTATTTAAGTTACTCTTCTTCTTGTTCTTCCTCTTTTCTAACATTAGATAGGTTAAAAGTTTCTTATTAATATGATCTGTTTTCTTATGTACAATCTGTGAATGATTATTGGGTTGAGTTTCTAATAGTGACTCGATTTTGTGACCACTCTTCTAATAAAGTTTCTATTGTTTTGAATTCCTTAAACAGTACTTGGATTTTTTATTGTTTAATTTAAGTTACTCTTGTTCTTGTCCTTCCTCTTTTCTAACATTAGATAGGTTAAAAGTTTTTTAATCTGATCTGTTTTCTTATGTACAATCTGTGAAAGATTATTGGGTTGAGTTTCTAATAGTGACTCAATTTTGTTAACTATTGTATGTGCCTGAAGATTATACAATCTATTTTATAGAGTGCATATTTTATTTGGAAAGTCTAATTATTTCGCTAAGAACATATACTAATTTTTTTCTTCGATGTTGATATTTTGCGAGGGAAATAAGAAGTTGACCTCTTACATGTAACTTTTAAAGTAAGATATACTTACATAATAGTAATGCTTCTGTTAACTAGGGGAGGTGAGACTCGCAAACAAATGTATTGTATCTATAAGGTCCATACCTTTGCCATATAACTTATTAAGCAAGAGAAATATAGGCATGTGATATTTGTCGCTTCGTCTTTAAAGAGGCGAAGCATCATGATGAACCTGAAAAGAACAAAATTGATTTATTTGGCATTCGAATTTAATTCTATTTGAATTTCCAGCGGCTTATAACTACATGTGAGGTATTTTTGTGTTCCAGAAAGTTTGTCTTATGAATTTTGTGGGGCTAACTCCATGTGTGGTTCTAGCGATTATGTGTTTCAGAAAGTACATAAAACTCCGTAGCTTGTAGCAATGAATATAGGATAACATTCTCTTTTCTGATTGCTCCTCTAGGTTGTAACATATAGTTCTGGTGGGAAATTGTGATTTGTAATTTTCTTAGTTCTTTCTTTAGTATTGATTGAAGATTCAAGTAACAACTATTTAGTACCATTCTCTTTTTTTATTTCTTCTCTAGGTTGTAACATGTAGTTCTGGTTGAAATTGTGATTTCTATGTTTCTTAATTCTTTCTTTCTAACCTTATAGTTCAGCCCTATTGCGTGTATCGGATCGTAACAACTTATTTGCAAAGGTAAAAAAAGTTCGAGGAAGCAACAAGTGCAAAGAAGTTGCTTCACTTGAAATTGGACAAAAGCTTAAAGTAACCTTTTACATTAATCGAATGTGAAGGAGCATTTTACTTCTGAAAGTTTCCAGGTATGCCTAATGAATTAAATTTTCTGCACTGCTGCAACACTGATGCCAGCTTTTCTGTTTTATCGTGTTCTACCAAATTGTTGTTCATCCGGCTTAACTTGTGTCCAGTTGATCTGCTATGTTCCCTCATGATTGTCTGAATCTACTTTTTGAGCCTTGATTGTATCATTTTCCTTCACCTAGTCGTAAGTCACTGCTTGCTCAACTTCCCTTCCTTTAGGATCCTTGACTCTAACCTTCTTCGGCAACTACCTAGCTTCAGTTCATACCTATACAGATGTGTAGTAGGGGTTTCCCTATGCCTTACATGCTACTTCTGCAAGTCCCATGTATACATGGTCTTTTCAAAATTAGTAGTCACTTTCTGGATTTCAGCTAGAATCACATTTTCATAAATGTTCAAAACAATCAAATTTAATACTACCATATATATCTTAGAAAGCACGTTCCAAACAGCTCAGCCAATACTTTGAGTAAAAAATGAGAAAATTAATGGTCATCTTAGTTTTTTTCCCCTTCAACTCTTATTTACATGCTTCTAACATATAGTATAATATATGTTAATCTTTTTCATGCGGCTCTTGTGATTTGAAACATGCCATGACATTTCTATGAATATAGGTTCACATCAATGGGATTTCTTGTTTCTAATCAGACATTTTACAAATAGCAGTACCAAGTCAATATAGCCATAAATAAGCACTTCAGCTAATGATGTATTATGAACTGATGTTGTTGTGCTCGACGATGTGCACCCCTGGCTCTTCCCACTTATCTCTATTCCATTGCTCTTCGGAGTGACACTCCTTGCCTTTTCAGGTAGCAAAGTCCACTATTCCATTGGCTGGCTTTCCCCTCGTCCAAACTATTTTTTTTTAACTATCAATGTTATGGATATAAAAAAAGTGCACTTTGAAGCATATAAATCAGGGTATTTTGTTTAGCCTCTGCAATGGTTTCATCCATATTCCTTAGAAATTTCCTAACCTCTAGGATTTTGAAGTATTAATGGCTAGTTAAAGAATGTGTATGGTCCTGCTTGCAGCATCCTTATCTTCAATAGATTCAAACCGAAATATACAGTAACCCTCATCGTGCATCATTCATTAATAGGTGCAATATACAGTAACCCTCATCGTCCACACATTCATTATAAAATTCTCTAATGTTTAGACAATTCTGTACAAATCTCCACACAAATCTGCATCAGAGAACTGAAGTCGTCAAACAGCCATATGTATACCATTTTCTTCACCCTCATTTGGTTTCAACTTAACAGGTGATTTCACCCCTATATCCATCTCCTCTCCTTCAGCAATTGGATGGATCCGAGCTGGGTCAAAACTTCCAAAATTGTAGGGTTTGTAAACAGTTCAGCTCATCCTCTGGTGTTATCAGTTGTGCTTTTGATATCGTAGTCGTACCAAACTGTTGGTTTTTTCTGGTTCACATTCTTTCCTTGTTGTTTAAAATCCATCAATGGCTTTTCGATACTGGCTTTTCTCATCCTCCCTCTCGCCATTCCGGCCACCATGCGCAAGATAACAATTCACATTTATCGTGCGCCTAGAGAGACTTTTTTTTTTTTCCATTACACTTTCATCAAATATAATAGTGTCAATAATGTCTGTAACAAACCTCCTACAAAACATTGACTAACAAAAATCATAAGCTTAAATTTTCTAGGCAGCAATCTTTAGCTTCTTTGGTACACGATAGGTACCAACAACACAAGCATGGTCTCTTTCAAAAGGTTCAAGAGTAACCTGCTCCACTGGTTTAAACTGCTTGGCTTGTAGCTTCTTCACTTCCTGAGCAAATACGGCTTCCGCTGGCACTGTTGAATCAATACAATTTGCCTTGATTGAGATAACAAAGTGACCCCCCGCTTTCAAGAAATATGATGCATTCAGAGCTAAAATTATTGCCTGATCAGGCTGAGCAATATCATAAAATATCACATCCACCATTCCAACCAACATTCTATTTTTGGCTGGGTGTCTAGCATCCTTGATAATGGGAATAACATTAGTACGTTTCTTAGCCACGTTAACCAAGTCCCTTCCACTTCTGTGAGAAAATTCAACAGCATATACAACCCCATCAGGATTAATAAGGTCTGAGACATAAGATACTGTTTTTCTGAAGCAGCACCAAGGTAAAGGACACAAGCACCTGGTTTAATCCAGATGTCATCAACTCCTCCAAGAATTGCAGCTGCTAACTTAGAACGGAAAGGATTCCACACTCTGTATTCAACCTTTGTTACATCTTCATTCTGAATAGAGATTCTCTTTTCATTGTAGACAGCTTCACCGGGTACCAAATTCTTAGTACAAAGAGCACCTTCCTTGCCCTTAGCAATGAACACGCCTCCATGTCTATGAGGCTCCACCACAACCTTACTACCACCCTTCATTCCTCCACGTCCCCTTCCTCCACCTCTTCGACCTCTGTCTCCTCTACCCCCTCTTCCACCTCCTTGCTTCATCCCACTTTCTCCATTTCCAAAACCTCCCTCTTCCACCACTGAAACCACTTCTGCCACCTTGTCCTCCTCTTCCTCCATCTCCTCTACCTCCCCTGAATGCACCACCACCACGACATCTAGTTGGTGCAACCATGCTGCTGCTGCTGCTGTAAATTGATGGAAACAGAGAAGAGTTATCAAGTAGAGCTATAAACCGTAATGTTGAATCGCCTAGAGAGGCTTATTGGTATGTGTCGGGTGTATATATCTGCTTAACAGTAAAATTTTCTGCACAGCTGCAACATAACATTGCTGCCAACTTCTCTGTTTTACACTTTTCTGCCAAGTTGTTGTTCATCTAGCTCGTCTCTTAAGCTATCTTTCGTATCCATTTATTTCAATTTTTTACTAAACGTAATTAGGTGTGGTTCTTTAAAATAAATGTTGGATTCTTGATTGATGTATCTGAAAGTTTTTCTAATAGATTTTTTTTCTTATTTCTTGCAGATATTGTAGAGATGTTTTTGGATATCACATGACAACGATAAACCTTTAAATTTTTTGTTCAACTTTTGTTCATTCTTCAGTGAAGATACTAGCTTAGAAGATGGACTAACTCATTCTTACTTTGCTATGAATGTTATGAAACCCTTGAATGTTATCAAAGTTTTTTTGTTGATTAAGCAAATATTGAAACCTACATCATGTGATGCTCACAAATTAATTGTAATCAATTGTAATTTTTATTTCTATCGCCCTGCAATCCTTTCTATATCATCTTTTGTATCCAGATTTTTAGTTGTAATTAATTTGATATTTGTTAGATTCTTGTGATATCAATGGTTGTAGGATCAATGGTGACAAGTTAGAGACCATAATTATTGACTGTCTGTAAAGGTCAATCTGGGACCAAAATTGTTGCTCGTCTCAAATGAATAAGCTAGGACTTGAAATGATGCTCGTCCTTAAAGCAAATTTAGGACTAGGTTGGTGTTCGTCCCTAAAACAACTCTAGGACCAATTTGTTATGGTCGCTAGAGCTATTCTAGGAGCAGATTGTCAATGGTCTCTAACTCTATTCTAGGACCAGGTCACACTTGTCTCTAAAGAGTTACTAGGACTAGGTTGCGGAAGGTCGCAAAAGAGGTTTAACGACATGAATACCAAGATGTCAATGGTCTATTTGGGACTAGATATGTAGTCCCTAAAAGCCAGAGTTTTTTCTCGTCTCAAAACCATTCAGGGACTAGTTTTTTGAACTCGTCCTTATTGACCAGTAGCGACGGCACTTTCTAGGACGAGTGACGACTAGGTTTTTCTGGTCTCGGTTGCTCATTTGGGACCAGATTTGAACTTTCAGGGCCCAGATTTCCCTTCCTTAGAGGTTGATTTTCTTGTATACTTTTATATAAGTAAAGTTGAGTTGTTATTGCTTTATCCTTAACGAACTAGGTTCTTTACACTGTTTTGCAAGCTATATATATATTGCATGTGTCTTATTGCTTTATATTGAGTTCGGTTATTCATGAGTTGAATAGAGCCAAGGTAAGAGTTCCTTTGTACTCCTTTCAAGCTTAAGTTGTTGTTTAGCTTTCCAGCTCGCATACTCGTACATTCAATGTACTGATGTCAGTTGGCCTGCATCTTATTATGATGCAGATATAGGTACCCAGGATCAACATCCAGCACGCCGTTGATCCAGCTGAGCACTCCAAAGTCAGTGGTGAGCCTCTTTGCATTCCAGAGGACTCGGTTATTTTGTTCTCTTAGTTTTGTTTTATTAGGATGTTGCGGGGTCTGTCCCAACATCCATCTCAATATTTTAGAGGCTAAATAGACAGACAGTCAGTCAGTCAGTTAGTATTGACTCTCTCATCTATGTATATATATAAATATTCTATTTTGAGACTCAAGTTGCCTTTTGGCATGTTCTGCATCAGTTAGGTTGTTTTATAACCTTTCATTGCATTGAGTTATTCTGTTGAGTTAAGTTTCCGCTGAGTTAAGAAAGCTAGGCCAAGGGTTTGCTTGGGGGCCAGCAATGGTCTTCGAGTGCCGGCCACGTCCAGGGTGTAGGCTCGGGGTGTGACAAACACAACCAACTTGGGTAGTTGAAGGTGCCACATCAGCACAAAAGGTGCATAAAAATACGAAAAAAATGAGTTAAGGGGTAATAGGATCTTAGTTAAGTTTAGGTGTGTCTCTGGGATTTCGGTCATAGTGTAAGAGGTACTCATGCATTATCCCTTTTGTTTTTATATAAAACAAGATTTAAAAGGCAATATAGGAACACTGTTAAACTCTTATTATCTGAGGATAGTGCCTCGTGACCACATCACTGAATTATGTTCCAACCGTCATTCCGAAAGGGGAGAAGATAAAAGTTATGAAAAAGATGTTATACAGTACTTCCTTCACTCCGCAATAGTAGTAGACTTACTAATATTCTCTGCTGAAGTTCTAATGGATAATATTAATTTCTAGCAGTTCGATAAATGGTTAACTGTTTTTCCCATACGCTTTTCTGTTAAATTGATCGTGTATCTAATGATATTTGTGTCTGCCTTTGTGTTTTCATTCAATTTTTTGCATATAAGCAGTGTCCTAGTATATATGTCTAAAAATGATAAACTATATTTCCAAATCGTTCCAAATCTATTGGGGATCAAATTACTGTAACTAATCCAACAAGTGATAATTCACTTCAATAAATTTGAGAGCGTTATTCATATGTGTGAAACTGGGATGGAAAATACCAAGAGCTAACCATTACTTTCCCCTTTTTTCTTCTTTCTATGTCTGCCATTACCACTACTTTAAGACTTGTTAATTACTTTTAGCTGGTCCTTAATCTCACTTTAGTCTTTATATATTGCCAATCTATTGAAGCAGTCGCATGGTTTGTGTTCATTGGAGGAGAAAATTAAGTTAATTTAAAAGGAAAGTGCTTTAGTGGTCATAAAAGCAAGCAAGAGAGGTAGTTGAGAATATAAAATTTACAAGTTAGGTAAACAACAAACTTGTTCTTAATTTATCTGAACAAGTATACTATATGGAATTATTAGACTTTAAAATGTAAGTAATGTTATCATTTTGACCCCACTCTTCTTATTCTCAAAACCTAAATTTCAGTGAATAGATTACTTGGAAGAAAACAACCACATTCTCCATTGCATCTTTGATATTTGATTTTCATACCAAATTCTCCATTTTCGCTCTCATTTTGACTTGATGGAAGAAGTGATCACAGAAGAGGAACAACAAGGAGAAAGAATCATGACCTTATTTCCCCTGTTGGAAGAATTGTACCTTTTCCAGCTGGCGCATTTCTTTCTGACAGAACATGCTCTTGAATTTCCATTTGTCAAGGAAGTGCATATTGATGACTGCCCGGAAATGAAGAGGTTTTGTAACAATGTAATAATATAACAACTAGAAAGGAGAATAAGAAAGACTGTAATGACATAAAGAAGGAAGATGAGGGAACTTAGGGAAGAAGGAAGAAGAGAGGGAAGACAAATACTAATAATTCACTGCCTACTGATTCCTAGCATATTCTTTGCTATATATAACGACAACTTCATTCCTTTCTAGAAAATGATCTTGAATATATATTAGTAATATCTAGAAAATAGTTGATTGTGATATTAACTTGAGGTCAC
>NC_064284.1:6286373-6318875 GCF_019186545.1 Solanum stenotomum | reverse complement strand
TTTTCTGAGCTAGCTGGGGAGGGGTTGCAGTGGCAAACCACGGACCACCAGCACGGACCGTGGTCTGACCTACGGTCCGTGGATGGCAACCGTGGGTTGCACCTGCAACTTCTCAAAATCTGCATTTTTGGTCCGTTTTGGATACGGGGTGTTACATTACTCCAACTTTCAAGAATGTTTTTGTTTCACCAAAGCTCTCAACTAGTCTTATTTCAGTTGGACAATTGGTAGATAACAATTGTGATGTGAATTTTTCTCGTAATGGTTGTCTTGTGCAGGATCAAGTGTCGGGGACGATAATCGCGAAGGGGCCTAAAGTTGGACGATTGTTTCCTATACACTTTTCCATTCCTCCTGTTCTATATTTTGCTTGTACTTCTACTGCTAGTAAAACTGAGGTTTGGCATAAGCGTCTAGGACATCCAAATTCTGTTGTGTTGTCTCATTTATCAAATTTTTGTTTATTGGGAAATAAAATAAATTTTCAATTGCTTCCATTGATTGTTCTACTTGTAAATTAGGCAAAATTAAACTCTTTCTTTTCCTAATTTTGGTAGTCGTGCTATAAAGTGTTTTGATGTCATTCATAGTGATGTTTGGGGCATTTCACCAATTATTTCTCATGCTTATTTCAAATACTTTGTGACATTCATAGATGATTATAGTTGGTTTACATGGGTGTATTTTCTTCGATCCAAATCTGAGGTATTTTCGATGTTCAAGACATTTTTGGCTTACATTGAGACTCAATTTTCTACATGCATCAAATTATTAAGATCTGATTCTGGTGGAGAATATATGTCTTATGAATTCAAAAAATTATTGCTTGACAAAGGGATTGTCTCACAACATTCTTGCCCATATACACCACAACAAAATGGAGTTGCTGAACGAAAAAATCGGCATCTTTTAGATGTCACTCGTACTTTATTGATTGAGTCATCTGTACCATCTAAATATTGGGTGGAAGCTTTGTCTACTGCTGTCTATTTAATTAATAGATTGCCATCTAAAGTGCTAAATCTTGAGTCTCCATATTTTCGTCTTTATCACCAAAATCCTAACTATAGTGATTTTCATACATTTGGTTGTGTTTGTTTTGTGCATTTGCCTCCTTCGCAACACAATAAACTTTCTGTACAATCTACTAAATGTGCTTTTATGGGTTATACTACTTCACAAAAAGGTTTTATTTGTTATGATCCATGTTCTCACAAATTTTGTATTTCTAGAAATGTTGTTTTCTTTGAGAATCAGTATTTCTTTCCTACGGTTGTAGATTCATCTTCTGTTTCTCCTCTTCTTCCTACTTTTGAGGATTTATCATCTTCTTTTAAGAGGTTCAAACCTGGATTTGTGTATGAACGACGTCGGCCAACTTTACCCTATCTCGACATTGATCCGCCGCCTGAAACTGCACCACAACTAGAATCTGAGAATTCTTCAAGATCTGGTCCTCTTGAGCCTACTCAGCGATCTACAAGAGTATCTCGTACTCCCAATTGGTATGGCTTTTCCTCTACTTTATCCAACATATTTGTTCCATCTTATTACTCACAAGCTTCCAAGCATGAATGTTGGCAGAAAGTAATGGAGGAAGAACTTTTGGCTCTTAAAGAAAATGACACATGGGACATTGTTTCATGTCCTTCAAATGTCCGCCCTATTGGATGTAAGTGGGTTTATTCAATCAAACTTCATTCTGATGGAACTCTTGATCGGTACAAAGCTCGATTAGTTGTTCTTGGTAACAGACAAGAGTATGGGGTGGACTATGAGGAGACTTTTGCACCCGTAGCCAAAATAACTACTGTACGAACTATTATTGCCATTGCTGCTTCACAAAACTGGTCTCTTTATCACATGGATGTCAAAAATGCTTTTCTCCATGGTGATCTTAAAGAAGATATTTATATGAAACCTCCACCTGGTTTGTTCTTATCGCCTACATCGGATGTATGCAAGTTGAAGCGGTCTTTGTATGGATTAAAACAAGCTCCAAGAGCTTGGTTTGATAAGTTCCGGTCTACTTTGCTACAATTTTCTTTTGAGCAGAGCAAATATGACTCATCTTTGTTTCTTCGAAAAACATCTACAGGTTGTGTTCTTCTTTTGGTGTATGTAGATGACATTATTATCACAGGAACTGATTCTTCACTAATCACTTGCCTCCAACAACAGCTTAAAGATTCTTTTTATATGAAAGATCTTGGTACTCTTACTTATTTTTTGGGCTTGGAAGTTCATAATGTTGCTTCAGGTGTATTTCTAAACCAACACAAATATACTCAGGATCTGATTTCTTTGGCTGGTCTTCAAGTTTCCTCCTCAGTAGATACTGCACTGGAAATGAATGTCAAGTATCGTCGTGAGGAAGACGATCTTCTTCCTAATCCAACTATATTTCGACAATTAGTTGGGAGTCTGATATACCGTGAGTTTACGGTATTTCTAATACATTTCACTTACAAGTTGTGTGTGTTTAGGGCCTTTTTATATTGGTTTTTATGTATTTTATCATGTTTTGCAGGAAAGGTGTTCAGGCGCGGAAGTTTAGAGATAGCTGAAGGAAATGCAGAAAAAGGCATCCACGGAGGTCATCTATGGACCGTAGGTCCATTCACGGTTCGTAGGTGATGATCGTAGATCAGCAGGAATGTGTTGAGGACAAATCAAGGAAATCTGACCAAGGGTGGAACCACGGTGCCCATTGACGGTCCGTAGATTGATCTACGGACCGTACTGTTGATCCGTAGAGTGAGACTGCGAGGGTTCGAGTACCTGATTTTTGAAGATGCTAAGTATGGAGCTACGGAAGGGATTGACGGACCGTAGGTCGATCTACGGTCCGTGCTGCTGGTTCGTCGTTTGCTTCAGAGAAGCTGATTGTTGGATGCTGAAATATTTTCTAAGTCCCGAGTGACGGAAGAGACTTACGGACCGTAGATCCATCGACGGTCCATAAGTCAATCTCGTGGATCGAAGACGCGTACCTAAACAAAACTTTCCTTAATTTGTTTCCTTTTTTATTTAGGATTTGTTTTCTATAAATAGGACATGTAAACCTCGTTTTTGGGGGTTAGACACTATTGTTCTATTTTTGCTTTGTAACTTTGGAGATTAATTTGCAACCCTAGCAATTATTGATTTCCCAAGTTCGTTTTGAAGATTTTGGCTTTGCAATTCAAGTTAATTTTCTGGGTTTACTATTCTCTTGACGTAAGTTCATGATTTCTCCATCTACGATTATGAATTGTGTTCTTGCTAATATGAGTAACTAAATCCACAACTAGGGTTGTGGGAACCATGATCGATTAACAAAGTATGAATAGTAAATAAGCAATTCTTGACTAGTATTTTGCATGCATTGATAATTCTTTCGTTTAGAAGTCTTTTTAACGGTGGCCAACGTTAGAACTCGCCTTGTTACTACTTGCCGGACCAAGGAGGTAATTAACAAGAAAAGAATTATCAACATAGATTTAGTGTGATACTATCTAATAGGCTAGTGTCGATTGGTGCGAAGTAATAACTAAGCCAAACATCGATTATGATGTCTAATATGAGGTAAAGGTAAGGGTTAGTAAATTATACACACGTAGCCGGACCAAGGTGCGGGGTGAAATTCTCTAGATGCCGGACCAAGGATTTAGAGATACCTAACTTATCACTTTGCATGTAATACACTAGAAAAAGATTGCTATTACTAGGATTACTGCGTTATGAGATTATGGGAAACACATGTACCCTAGTTATTTCTCTTATCTTGATAACAACCAAAGTTGAATTTAATTATTGATTACAATATTAAGTCTTACTATTTGTTTTACACAAGCACAACCCTCCTTTTTATGACCTGTTTCTGGAAATAATTTGACTAATCGAATATAATTGTTGGTTAAAAGTAAAGTCTAAACCATTTTCCTCGTGGGATCGATCCTAACCTACAAGTTGGGTTCTTTACTTGATAACGATCGCTTATGCTTCTGAAAGGAGGTGTAATTTGAGCGTATCAGAGTCTAAATTACCTTACTATTACTCGGCCTGATATCTCTTTTGTAGTTCAACAAGTTAGTCAATTTATGCAAGCTCCCCGTCATCTCCACTTGGTGGCTGTTCGTTGCATCATTCGGTACCTTCTAGGAGCATCTGCTCGTGGATTGTTCTTTCCAAGTGGTTCTCCTATTCGTCTTAATGCTTTTAGTGATTCTGATTGGGCGGGATGTCCTGATACTTGCCGTTCAGTCTCTGGTTGGTGCATGTTTCTTGGAGAGTCATTGATATCTTGGAAGAGTAAAAAGCAAGATCGTGTGTCAAAATCTTCAACAGAGGCTGAATATCGATCCATGTCTATTGCTTGCTCCGAGGTTATATGGCTTCGTGGATTACTTGCTGAGATTGGATTTCCCCAATCTCATCCTACTCCTCTCCACGCTGACAATACAAGTGCTATTCAAATTGCTACTAATCCAGTTTTTCATGAGAGGATCAAACACATCGAAGTGGATTGTCATTATATACGAGAAGCTATAGATCAAGGAGTCATTACTCTTCCACACGTGTCTAGTGATCTTCAAATAGCTGATGCGTTAACAAAATCCATGGCACGGCAACGCCATCAGTTTCTAGTAGACAAATTGATTCTTCTTGATCCACCAGCATCAATTTGAGGGGGGATGTTAGCATGATAGACAACTAAATGATTGTATATATTAATGTAATTATATAGTGATATAAATTAGCATGATCATATACATTTGTTGTAGAATCATATGAATAAATATTGTGATAGAATAGATGATTTGGAGGGATAGCAAGGCAGATTTAGAGGGATTCAATGGCAGATTTGTATAGATAGAATAGCTGATCTTTAGGGATAGGAATGGCGGATCTTTAGGGATGTGTAATCTTTATTTTCTCTATATAATGGAAAGACTCTCTCACTTTGAGAGGCATTCAGCTGAAAATTGACACTTATAATCCTGGATGATATTTGGGAGGCTCTTCATGATCTTGAGAAACTTGGAATTCCTAGAGGTAGCAACCACAACCATCGATGCAAAGTGACATTCACAACGCGTGGCCGAGATGTTTGTCAAGCTATCGAGGCTCATAAGATCATGGAAGTTGGAAACTTATCTAAAGAGGAAGCATGGATCCTTTTCAGGCAGAAAGTCGGTAATTCAATTGATGATCCTTCTCTTCATGACATAACAAAAGAGGTTGCCAAAGAATGCAAGGGGCTGCCGATTGCAATTGTTACAGTTGCAAGAGCACTAAAGTTTAACAGCAGACCTTCATGGAAGGGTGCCCTTGTAGAATTACAAAGATCTGCACCAAGAAATATTCCAGGAGTGATTGAAAATGTATATCAACCTCTGAAGGTATGCTATAATCACTTAGAAAGTGATGAAGCCAAGTACCTCTTTTTGCTTTGTTCCTTCTTCGAGGAAGATAGTGATATCTTGCCTGAACAATTACTTAGAAAAGGAATGGGGCTTGGCATCTTTTCAGAAATTGAAAATTTTGAACATGCAAGAAATAGAATGTGTCTTCTGTTAGAAACTTTGAAAGATCATTTCTTGTTAGAGATTTTCCCTTTCTGCGAATTCTTGAGCATCTTCAACTGGTACAGCTCGAAGACTTCCTAGATCACATTTGTTTGCGATGAGCATTATAACTATGTTCTTCCTAGCATATTCTTTGCTATATATAACGACAATTTCATTCCTTTCTAGAAAATGATCTTGAATATATATTAGTAATATCTAGAAAATAGTTGATTGTGATATTAACTTGAGGTAACAGTAAGAACGCCAATGATTGAATGATTGGCGTTCTGTTAAGTCATAGTCTAGCATTGCGCCAACTGCACTTCGATAATATGCACTTGTTACTGCTCTATACCTGAGAGAGAAATGAGAGATGATTCATTACCAAATTGGCAATGTTGCTCTGACTCTTCAAAAGAGGATCCTTTGAAAGTAGAGCATTTTAAATTAAGAAAATCCATGATGTTACTGTTGCATTTGCTGCTCAATCTAAAGGAAAGGGCATAGATATTACTAGAACTCAATGCTACAGTTGCAAAGAATATGGTCATATTGCTAGAAATTGTAGCAAGAAGTTCTGTAATTATTGTAAACAACAAGGACACATTATCAAAGAGTGTCCCACGCTCCCTCAAAATTGTAGGGTCAATGCTTTTCAAGCTGGGATAAATGATTCCACTATTGATAACTCATCTTCAGGACAAGTTCTTACTCCTTAAATGGTACAACAAATGATCGTGTCAGCCTTTTCCAGCATTGGAATTACAAGTTAATGATGTTACATCTAATTTTTGGATTGTTGATTCAGGTGTTTCCAATCATATGACCAACTCAACGAGCATCCTAAAAAATGTTCGTAAGTATCAAGGTCTATCACAAATACAGATTGCCAATGGTAGTAATTTAGCCATCACAATATTTATTCCTTTGATTCTATAACAAATCTGTATGATAATACTAATTTATAACACTATAATATTACATTAATATATACAATTATTTAGCTGTCCATCATGTTAACAAAGGCCACACAAACCAGCCAAGAATTCAGAACACTTGTCTATGTTCTGTCCAATTGTCACTACTTAAAGAACAAAGACATCTAGGATCATCAAAGCTCCAAGCAACCTAATGGGGTCATCTATGTTTTCTTCATTATGTACACAAACAGTGAAAATCGTGTAGTTTCACAATCCAAATGTAACGTTTACATATTATGATTACAGTATATGAATATTTAACTTCTTACAAGACATGCCTAAATTTCCAAGAATTTGAAAAATAACAAAAAGTTGTTTTCACTTCAATAGAAGAGAACAAGGACTTCATCATGACTCACTTAATCAATTGGAGAGAAAATTCCAAAAGCAAACATATACTTTTACTTTTTATCTACATTTCTTTGTCTGACCATATGGAATCAATTTTAATAATGACCCCACTACTTTTTTTTTAGTTTTCATTTTCATATACCATATTCTCTGTTATTCCACTTAGTCAATTGGAGAGAAAATTCCAAAAGCAAACATATACTTTTACTTTTTATCTACATTTCTTTGTCTGCCATATGGAATCAGATTTTTTGAAATGTTATCTAATCAAACACTCCCACTTTAATAATGCTCTCATTTTGAAATGCCTTTTTTTTTTCTTTTTGGACACCTGATATCCGGTATTTAAATACACTATAATTTATGTTTAATTCTTTTTATTGAATTAAAGTTAGATCAAATAGTTACTTAAATGGAGCTTTGTAATAATTTATTATGTGATTTTATAATTTTTTGAATAAATAATTGAGGCTATTATAATAGTTTTACAACTTTTGGCATTCTTATTTTTATGAGAAAATATACAACACAAAAATTTCATATCGCATGTCTAAACAAAACTTCAATTTAATCTCATGATTTCATATTATGATATCATATCATAATTTCAAATCATAATTCCATATCGCATGACCAAATGAGTTGTAACAATTAATAGTGTACCTACCTGAAAGTCGTTCTATTATCAGTTTTGAATTTCCTCTTTTGTACTCATTCACTCTCAACCTATTTTCATTCTACCTTTGCTTCCTTGTAACTAAAAAAATCTAGCAAAAGTAATTCCTAATTAATAATTTCTACTATCTTTCTTTGCAAGTAGATCCACCACCATATTTTGCTCCATATGTCAAACTCTTCATCATATGCGCTACCAAATGAATAATTATGAATAAACTAAATATCCTATCAATTAAAAAATTGTGATTTAAAAAAAAAAGAAATCTAAAACTATAATATACATGTGTGTGTGCGCAAATCATTCTTCAATTATACAAATAAATAATCATCATCTCTTTAAATCTATTCAAATATTGTAATCAAACTATATTATATAATTATAAAGTTAGTGTCAATCACAAACTGATTGTTTGAGAGCACAATCACATACTGACGACAGATTAATCATTATTATAAAAATATTATTTATCATATTTTCTTGAAGAATGGTAATACATACATAAATAAAATATTAAAAAAACACGTCCAAAATACATAAAAATGAAAAGAAACTTGAGAATGAAATACTTCTTACCTTCATATACTTCTTTTTTGTTGCAATGTTAGTTAATTCACAAACCAATATAATAAAGAAGAGAATATAATCTTGAATGAGAATCTTCATGAAACTAAATATGAATTTATATAGGCAAAATAGAGGAAATGATAATAAAGACTTGAGAATGAAATGTTTCTTACCCCGTGTGCTTCTTTTTCAATTTGTTACATGTTAGTTAATTTACAAACGAATATGCTGAATAAGAGAAAGAATATTTTTGAATGTGAATCTTCAGGAAATTAAAATATGTTATGAATATTATTAAAAGTAAAAACTAAAGAGGTGTAAGTGATGAGTAATTATTCTTTGTGCATAAATAAATAGTAATGAGAAAAATACTTAAAATATTAAAAATATATATATCATTTTATGATTAGAAGAATGTCAAAAAAAAATATTAATTTTTTTATTAATAATAGAAATTAAAGACCCAATATATATATATAAGTTTTTGGGGTGGGTGAGAGTTATAATGAAATGGTACAATTATTAGTCAAAAAGACCAATATGAGAGTTAATATTGTACCAACCTATTTTTAACTTTCAACCTTTTCTCATTCTACCTTTGCTTCCTTGTAGTAACTAAGAAATTTAGTGAAAAATAAATTAATTAATCAGATATGGAATTGTTATCTATTTTTGTAGAAAAAGTCAAAGATTGCTTTATAATTTTTGTAAGACATCCATTCTAAGAATTTAAGAAACTTAAGTAACACATTGCACTAAGCACCATATGATTTTTAAAACACGACAACATTAAACGGAATAAGGAAATAGAATACCATGTGAGAATTAATCACTAGCCTTCTAGTTAAATAACTCAACATCCAACAAATGCATCATTTAGCGTTAGTAATATTATACTAATTTTTTTTTAAATGTTTCCAAAAAATAACTAATTTTATGTTGAAACTACAAATTCAAATGCCTTAATTTTTACGTGTAAATTAGTCGTTGGTGTTAAAAGGCAAACATGTGTTTGTTGTTTAGTCGCTTTCAAAATAGTACATGTCCATGTGGGGAGAGTTAATAGTAGTACCGCAAAGATGTGCAAATATATTTTGGGTTTTACTTTCGATATTTAAATTCACTCGTTTCACTTTGGGGGTAAAATATTTCCTACCAAAGGCATGTTACTTCAACTTGGTTTTCGCTAATATATATGTTTTGCAACTCTTTTGGTGTGCACAAATAAACACATAAATTTATATTAAATTGAACATATAAAACATTCGTCTTACCTGACATTCTAAATAGCAATTTTGTGTCTTAAGGTATTATATCACGTAGGACGTGTGTGTCTACTTATTTAAATTTATACAAATTTAAATAATATTTACTTGTGTACATCTAAAGTTAGATGACATAAATATCTGTTGAAGTCAAATTTAAAGGAGAATGTATTTATGGTTTATGTCTATTTTTTCATCTGTTGTGAAAAAAAGTTTTTGGGGTGGGTGAGAGTTGTAATGGAATAGTACAATTATTAGTCACTTCCAAAATAGTAGAGTTAATACCTGAAAGTGGTGCTATTATCAGTTTTGAATTTCGTCTCTTGCATTCATTCACTCTCAGCCTATTTTGGTTCTACCTTTGCTTTGCTTCCTTGTAACCAAAAAATATGGAAACTTTATCTACTTTGATGGGGAATGTCACTGGTTGGTTGATGCAGCCAATGGAGCAAGGGATTGGGTATTTATATTACTACAACACTAACATCACATCTATGGGAAAAGAATCTGAGAACCTGAAGAAAAGAAAAAGGGAGGTGCAGCAAGAAGAGGAAATTGCCTGGAGAAACTTGCAATGCATTTCACGCAATGGCGAGGATTGGTTAAAAAATGTTGATTCCACTATTGCACAAGTGGAAGGTGTAATGGGAGGTACAGCTGAGGTTGAAAGAGGTTACTTTAATGGTTGGTGTCCAAACTTGAAGTCACGTTACTCCCTCAGCAAGAGAGCTAAGAAAATTACAGAGGAGTTGACTACACTTCAAAATACTGTAATCTCCTTTGATCGTCAAAGTGAGGCTATATATAGTAACAATGGTGAGGAGTTAGCCTCCAGAAAATCGCAAGAGGAAGAGGTCATGGAAGCTTTGAGAGATGAAGAGGTCACTATGATTGGGATATGTGGTCTGGGTGGTGTTGGTAAAACAACACTCGCTGAGAAAATCAGACTAAAGGAGAAACAACAAGGGTTCTTCAAAGATGTTGTCATGGTAACTGTCAGTCAACAACCAGACTGGGAAAAACTTCAGGGTCAGATCGCGGAAGGACTCGGGCTGACATTACCAGGGGGTGATTTGTGGAGTCGTGGAGATCGGCTGCATACAAGGTTAAGGGATGAGAACAGCCACACCCTTGTAATCTTGGATGATGTTTGGGAGGCTCTTCATGATCTAGACAAACATGGAATTCCCAGCGGTAGCCATCGGTGTAAAGTGATATTGACGACACGATCCCTAAATGTTTGCAAAGGCATGAATGCTAAGAAGATCATGGAAGTTGGAATGTTATCCGAAGAGGAAGCATGGTTCCTTTTCAGTCAGAAAGTCGGTGATTTTGGCAACGATCCTTCTCTGATTGACATAGCAAAAGAGGTTGCCAAAGAATGCAAGGGGCTGCCGCTTGCAATTATTATAGTTGCAGGAGCACTAAAGGGTAATGACAAGCCTTCATGGAAGGTTGCCCTTAATCAATTACGTCGTGCAGAAACAAGAATTATCCCTGGAATGCACGAAAAGGTGTATCCATCTCTGAGGCTAAGTTATAATTACTTGGGAAGTGATGAAGTCAAGTATCTGTTTTTGCTTTGTTCTTTGTTCCAGGAAGATAGTGATATTTGGATTGAAGAATTGCTTATATATGGAATGGGGCTTCTCATCTTTTCGGGAATCGAAAATTTAGAAGATGCAAGAAATAGGGTGTATTTTCTGTTAAAAATATTGAAAGAATGTTTCTTGTTATCCCAAGGTTCAGACAAAAATCATGTGAAAATGCATGATGTGGTCCGTGATATGGCTATAAGTATTGCGTCTGAAGGAGAGCATAACTTTATGGTAAGTCACAATGTTAACTTGGAAGTGTTCCCAAAAGGAACTTGTTATGAGCATTTCAGTCACATGTCAATAGTTGCAAATAAACTTGATGAGCATCCTAGCCCAATAATTTGCCCAAAACTGGAGCTTTTAATGTTACAACTCTATTCTTTAGGGTCATTCGAATTACACGACAATTTTTTTAATGGCATGTGTAAACTCAACGTCTTGAGCCTGATTGGATACAGATTTGGCTTTCTGAATTTTCTAGCATCCATTCTGCGTATTCCAGCATCCATTAGGAGGTTGTCAAGTCTGAGGACTCTGTGTCTGAGTAATTTAAGTTTGGATGACATATCCTTTATTGGGGAACTTGTTGAATTAGAAATTCTCAGCATAAGAGATTGTGAGTTAAATGAGCTGCCAGAGGACATAGGAAAATTGACCAAGCTAATTAAGTTAGAGTTTTGGAATAAGAAAAGACCACTTAAAAGGATTTCAGGAGGGGTGTTATCAAAATTCCTAGCTCAATTGGAGGAACTTCATATGGTGGGAGCAGAAGGTTGGAGTGATGTGATTTACAGTAACCTTGGCCTTCCCTCCAAGTTAACACGGTACACTCTAATAATGGGTATGGGTGAAGTTCACCTTGCTGAGTCAACCTTTAATGATTACGACATGTCTATTGCTTTACAGGTCACGGAAACTGCCCCATTGGGTGATTGGATCTGCCACCTGTTGAAGGAGAGTGAATTTGTACATTCAAGGGGAAAGGGCTCTAATAATGTGTTGACTGAGTTGCAGCTGAATGAATTTCAGAATGTGAAATATCTCAGCCTCTGTACATGTGATTTGGTGACACATTTATTGAATACAACACGTAAAGTAATCAAGTTCCCCAATTTATATGACTTGAACCTTGAATGTCTGGAATGCCTGACTCACATTTGTAGTGGCAATGTTGAGCGCATTGAGCTCCCTCTGTTACAAATAATGATCTTCTATGGGTTACCTAAGTTCCAGAATTTCAGGCCTACAGCCATCAATGACTCAAATCCTCTTTTTGATGAAAAGGTTTGCTTCTTATCACCAAAAAGTTTTCTTTTACTTGAGCATTAAAGATGTTTACTTAAACAAAGTCTATTGCTTAGATATATCCTTTTTATCTAACAAGTGAAAAAATAATTTTAAATTAATTTTTTTAATTTGTTAGTTAAAACATCCATAAAGGGCTATATTTGATGTGAATATTTGTGACTTCTTTTATTCAACGGTTAATTTAAATTTTAAATATATCCCTTATAGATCTATTAGCTTATCATTATTTGAGTTTCATATTCTTATTTCATTTTCTTAGTGTGAAAATAAATAGATATGGAAAAGAAGAAAAAAGTAAGAACAAATTTTAAGACTTTCTTTTGCAGCTATATTGTAATTTATTTTTTGAAAAAAGGTCAATAATGCCTTAAATTACGTGAAATGATAAAAAAAATGCCCTCAATTTATAATTTAGTCCAAAAATGTTCTTGCCCTCAATACTTTGGTCCAAAAATGTTTTTGTCGTTGATAGTTTGTTCTGGAAATATTCCTATTGTTGCTACTTGAGTCAAAACTATTTCTTTCCGCATAAATATATTTTTTCTTTTCTTTTTGAACAAATCTTATTCCTATTAAAAGATATTACTTTTAAAGTACTCTATTATTGTTTATTTTATTTTAAAATTACTTTAATTATTAAAAAATGTACCCTTTAAACAAATAATATATGTGTTCTATATAAGATCATAGTAAATCATCCATTACTTTTTTTATATATATATTTATAATAAAATAAGAAATATTTTAATATTATTTTTTTCGAATTGAAGTAGGATAAACATTTGCTAATAAAAAAATATCATTTGGAAAAGAATGTGTTTAAAAAATGATATATTTATTTGAAAAAAGACATTTTTGACTTATTAAGTAACAATAAATGCATTTTAGACCATTTTTTCGTTTATTTTTTTATATTTGCAGAAAAATGGGGCATTTATGATAAATTTTACAAGCAGATGAGTGAAACTCAAATTATTATTGAATTAGGGGGAAATGGGCAATATACTACTCAACTTTGCGATTTTGAGCAAATATACCTCTTGTTAATAAAATTGATGCATATATACCACTACCGTCAAATATATGGTGCATAATTATCATTTTCGTTAATAAATTTATATTTATTTAATTAAAAAAAATATAATAGTGATTTTTTAATTTCAAAAATGTTGTGGCTTTCAAAAATTATCCCACCCTTTTTTTACCCTCTTGACCCAGCCCGAATGGTAAAAAAACACTAATGTATTTGAGATACTAAAAACTTTTTTAAAATATGAAACAAGATCATATACAATTATATATATATATATATATACATATATATTTGACTTTTTAAAAATATATAAATAAATGTGTGTAAGCACTTTTGGCTTCTCCACTCAATAGCTCCAACTGTATCTGCAACAAAGTTTGATACTTGAAAGCTCGCAGGTTTCTTGTCCCAACCTGGAATACCTACGCTTCTATAATTCTAACATAAGTGCTCTATGCTCTCACCAACTTCCAACAGCCTACTTCAGCAAACTTCAAAAATTGATAGTATCAGTTTGTGGAAAATTGAAAAACTTGATGTCTCCATCAGTGGCCAAAGGTCTTGTGAATCTCGTAGTGTTATGGATAACAAATTGTGAATCAATGGAAGAAGTGATCACAAAAGAGGAACAACAAGGAGAAGGAATCATGACCTTATTTCCCCGATTGGACGCACTGAGGCTTTGCGAGCTGCCTAAGTTGGGGCATTTCTTTCTGACAAACCATGCTCTTGAATTTCCATTACTCAGATCTGTGAAAATTGATGACTACCCTGAAATGAAGACATTTGTTCAACAGGGAATATATGTGGGTACACCGAGTCTTGAAAGAGTGAATCGTGATTATAAGGTGAAAGTAGATGATCTAAATAAATGGATACAGCAGAGGTTCAATAACAAGGTATGTTTTATTCCGCTAGCTATATAACTAATTGCTACATATTCTAATTAGGTTCTACTGCTCTCTTTCCGTTTTAGATAGTTCATCAACTTTCTTTTACTTAATAAGCTAGTCATGTCTCTCTTCTTTAGCATTCTCTGTTTCCTGCAGGAACAAGAAGCTAGTGATAGTGACGAAGCTGAACCTAGTCATGACCATGAAGTTGAACCTAGTCATGCCAGAAGTTAGAAAGTTAGTAAGTACTCAATGTATTAATGCAAGTAAAACCTCAAACATCACCGTGATAGAGGTAACAACCAGAGGTGGATCTACATTGTTGTAATCTTGATGTGCTTGAGCTCCCAAGACCTTGACCCTTGTGGATAATGTCTCTTACAAGCTCTTTTTATCATTCCCGTTCACCATACTAGTGTGATTGTAACTATAACGAAGCTAGAATTTTGAGTTTATGAGTGTTGTATTCTAGAAAAGCAAGCATAGTAGATTCTTGATAAATCGTATTAAGTGAATTTTTAAACACCAATACATGACAGACCCCGTAGACGAGGTTGTAGCTCCACCCCTGATGCCCAGTGAACAACTTAATGAACTGTATACACAAATAGCTAAACAAACTATCTAAATCAATTTCATCATCAACAACAATTCCTTATTCTACATAAAACATTCCCAGTAATATTATGATTTCGGATAAATAAAAAGACATTCAATAAAAAATCATGACGACATGCAGCAACCACCACTATTCCCACCAGAATCCAAGTCCTGGCCAGGAACAATGATCCTGGTTCCCTTTAAAGATTGTGGCTTCCCATAATCAGCTCCCGGAGCTGCAATAAGAGTTTTCTTGCTAATGATTTTATAAATTTCTGCTAAAAGTGTCATGAATGCACCCTCGACGTTTGTTGATTGAAGAGCTGATGTTTCCATAAAGAAGAGATTTTCCCTTCCTGTGAATTCTTGAGCATCTTCAACTGGTACAGCTCGAAGACTTCCTAGATCACATTTGTTCACGATGAGCATAATAACTATGTTCTTGTCCACATGACCTCTTAGTTCCTCCAGCCATCTAGCCATATGATCGAATGATTGGCGTTTTGTTAAGTCATAGACTAGCATTGCACCAACTGTATCAATAACCACAAAAATTGAATGTATCAAATTGTGGAAAATTGAGAAACTTGATGTCTCCATCAGTGGCCAAAGGTCTTCTGAATCTCCAAGTGTTATGGATAGAACACTGTGAATCAATGGAAGAAGTGATCACAAAAGAGGAACAACAAGGAGAAGGAATCATGACCTTATTTCCCCTCTTAGAACAGCTGGATCTTACCAATCTGCCTAAGCTGGGGCATTTCTTTCTGACAAACCATGCTCTTGAATTTCCATTACTCAGAAATGTTGAAATTGATGACTGCCCTGAAATGAAGACGTTTGTTCAACTGGGAATATCTTTGAGTACTCCGATTCTCAAATGTGGTGATGAGGTGAAACTAGATCTCAATAAATGGATCGTCCAGTTCAAAGTGAGGCTATATATAGTAACAATGGTGAGGGGTTGGCCTCCAGAAAATCGCAAGAGGAAGAGGTCATGAAAGCTTTGAGAGATGAAGGGGTCACTATGATTGGGATATGTGGTCTGGGTGATGTTGGTAAAACAAAACTCGTTCAGAATATCAGACTAAAGGAGAAACAACAAGGGTTGTTCAAAGATGTCGTCATGGTAACTGTCAGTAAACAACCAGACTGGATAAAACTTCAGGGTCAGATCGCAGGAGGACTCAGGCTGACATTAGAAGGCGATAATTTGTTGATTCGTGGAGATCGGCTGTGTACAAGGTTAATGGATCAGAACAGCCGCAACCTTATGATCTTGGATGATGTTTGGGAGTCTCTTCATGATCTAGACAAACATGGAGTTCCCAGCGGTATCAACCACAACCATGGAAGTTGGAACGTTATCCGAAGAGGAAGCATGGTTCCTTTTCAGTCAGAAAGTTGGTGATAGAAAAAGAGGTTGCCAAAGAATTTAAGGGGCTGCCACTTGCAATTATTATAGTTGCAGGAGCACTAAAGAGTAAAACCAAGCCTTCGTGGGAGGATGCCCTTACACAATTACATGATGCAGAACCAAGAAGTATCCTTGGAGTGCACAAAAAGGTGTATAAATCTCTGAGGCTAAGCTATGACCACTTGGGCAATAGTGAAGCAAAGTACCTCTTTTTGCTTTGTTCTTTGTTCGAGGAAGATAGTAATATTCGGACTGAAGAATTGCTTAGATTTGGAATGGGGCTTGACATCTTTTTGGGAATTAAAAATATACAAGGAGCAAGAAACAGGGTGTGTCTTCTGTTAGAAATACTGAAAGATTGTTTTTTGTTATCCAAAGGTTCAGACAAAAATCATGTGACAATGCATGATGTGGTCCGTGATGTGGCTATAAGTATTGCGTCTGAAGGAGAGCATAACATTATGGTAAGTCACGATGTTAACTCGGAAGAATTCCCAAGAAGAACTTTGTAACAAACTCAATTCCAACAGAAGCACTCTTATATATATTAATTACTGAATACAAGTTACAAGGTAGAATACGCACAACAAAGTAATAGCACACTAATTACGGATAGCTTAACATAGACGAAGGTAACTAGAAGGGGATGAGATACTAGATCATAGAAAGGAGATGAGAGGATCAGAAAGCCAAAGCTTCACATAAATTCCATGCCCCTTCTTCTAACTTCTAGTCCTTTTTAATAGAGATACTAATTGGGCTTGGATCCCCAAATAAAAGTATCTAATAGCCCATAGGCCCTTACCAAGTCACGTCGGGTTCACAACAAACTTCTTATGAGCATTTCAGTCACATGTCAATAATTTGCACAAAACTGAAGCTTTTAATGTTGAAACTCCGTTTTAAAGATCCATTCAAACTACAGGACAATTTTTTTGATGAAATGAGTAGCCTCAATGTCTTGAGCCTGAGGGGACACAGATTTGAGCAGTCCATTCGGAGTTTGTCGAGTTTGAGGATTCTGTGTCTGAGTAATTTAAGGTTGGATGACATATCCTTTATTGGGGAACTTGTCGAATTAGAAATTCTCAGCATAAGAGATTGTGAGTTAAATGAGATGCCAGAGGAGATAGGAAAATTGACCAAGCTCATTATGTTAGAGTTTTGGAAAGAGTATACAGCACTTAAAAGGATTTCAGGAGGGGTGTTATCAAAGCTAGCTCAATTGGAGGAACTACATATGGTGGGAGTAGAAGATTGGAGTGATGTGATCTACAGTAACCTTGGCCTTCCCTCCAAGCTAACACGGTACACTCTTAGAATAGGTGGAGCTTACCTTGGGATGACAAGCATTGATAATTAAGACAAGATTATTGCTTTAGAGGTCACGAAGACCGACCTATTGGGTGATTGGATCTGCCACCTGTTGAAGGAGAGTGAATATGTAGATTCAATCGGAAAGGGCTCTAATAATGTGTTGACTGAGTTGCAGCTGAATGAATTTCAGAACGTGAAACTTCTCTAGCTCTCTGATTGTGATTTAGTGACACATTTATTGAAGCGGACACCTGAAGTAATCAAGATCCCCAATTTATATGTGTTGAACCTTCGATCTCTGCATTGCCTGACTCACATTTGCAGTGACAATGTTGAGTGCATTGAGTTCCTCTGTTACGGATAATGGTCTTCTATTAACTACCTGAGTTCCAGAATTTCAGGCCTACAGCCAACAACTCAAATCCTCTTTTTGATGAAAAGGTTTGCTTCTTATCACCAAAATGTTACCTTTTACTGGAGCATTAAAGATATTTACTTAAACAAAGTCTATTGCTCAGATATATCATTTTTGTTTAACCAGTGAAAAAATAATTTTAAATTAATTTTTTTTAATTTGTTATTTAAAAAATCCATATAAGGCTATATTTGATGTGAATTTTTGTGGCCTTTTTATCCAACGGTTAATTTAAGTTTTAAATATCTCCCTTATAGATCTATTAACTTATCATTATTTGAGTTTCATATTTTATTTTATTTTTAGTGTGAAAATAAATAGATATGGAAAAGAAGAAAAAAGTGAGAACAGATTTTAAGACTATTTTTTTTGCAGCTATATTGTAATTTATTTTTTGAAAAAGGGTTAATATTGCCTTAAATTACGTGAAATAATAAAAAATGTCCTCAATTTATAGTTTAGTCCAAAATGTTCTTGCCCTCAATAATTTGGTCAGAAAATGTTCTTGTTGTTGATAGTTTGTTCTGGAAATGATCTTATTGTTACTACTTGACTCAAAAATATTTCTTTCCGCATAAATATATTATTTCTTTTCTTTTAAAACAAATTTTATTCCTATTAAAAGCTATTACTTTTGAAGTACTCTATTATTGTTTTCTTTACTTTTTAAATTACTTTAACTATTAAAAAATGTTCCCTTTAAACGGATAATATATGTCTTATATATAAGATCATAGTAAATCAACCATTAATTTTTATTTTGATATTTATAATAAAATAAGAAATATTTTTAATATTATTTTTTTCGAATTGAAGTAGGATAAACATTTGCTAGAAAAAAATATCATTAGGAAAAGAATATGTTCAAAAAGAAAATAAATAATTTATTTATTTGAAAAATGACATTTTTGCCTTATTAAGTAAAAAATAAAGGCACTTTAGATCATTTTTCGTTTATATTTTATATTTGCAAAAAAATGGGACATCTATGATAAATTTTACAAGCAGATGAGTGAAACCCAAATTATTCATTGAATTAAGGGAAAATGGGCAAATATATTGCTCAACTTTGTGTTTTTGAGCACCCAAATGCACCTCTTGTTAATAAAGTTGGTGCATATATACATCTACCGTCTAATATATGGTGCATATTTATAATTTTCGTTGATAAATTTATATTTATTTTATTAAAAAAATATATAATTGTAATTTTTTTAATTTTAAAAATGTCATATGCCTTTCAAAAATTATCTCTACCGCTAAGGCTGGCAATCGGACAGGACCGGATCAACAAGACCGATTTTACCGGAACCGGTCCTCGTTACCGGAACTGATTTTACCGGAAATTTCCAAAGGTTCCGTCCAGTCCCTTAGTTACCGGATTGGAACCGGTTTGGACCGGACCGGAACCGGTTTGGACCGGACCGGAGCCGGTTCTTACCAGATCATTGTGTACCAGTAATTTTTTTTTATTTTTTATTAACTTTAATTATTATATAATATTATATTATTAATTAATAAAATTATATTATTAAAAAACTTCAATTTAAAACTTTAAACTTTAAAGTTACTTTAAAGTTTCAATTGAATTTAAGTTTAAACTTTAAACTTTAAAGTTTAAAATTGACTTTAAATTTTAAAGTTTATATTGAATTTAAAGTTTAAAATTGACTTTAAAGTTTAAAGTTTATATTGAATTTAAAGTTTAAACCTTAAAATTCAATTTTATATTAAAGTTTAAACTAATATTAAAATAGTTGAAAATTAAATTTCTAAAATGACTTGGATTAAATATAAGAGACTATTTTAAAAGAAAATCAAGGCGAATAGCCGTATATTTATTCAAATAAATAAATTGTACAATACAAATATTAGAAAGAGACAAAGAGTACATAATCTAGGTATTGAATATTAATTATTGTACTAACAATTGAAACTTTTTTTAAAATCTTTTCGTAACTTTTGTATCATTTCAAAAGAAACATTTTTTGGAACTTGTATTTGTCGTTCTTCTTCCATTGCTTCCATACCATCATCACTATTATCACCAAATATTTCATCTATTTCGTCTTCTATTTGGCTATTTAATTGTGGTAGTCCGGTATTTCTTCTTTCGGCATTGACCCAATCTCGAAACAACACCGATATTTCCAAACTATCCTTTGCTAATGAATATCGATGATCTCCAATCATAAATCTCGCCGCACTAAAGGCTTGCTCCGAAGCGACCGATGATGCTTGAATCGCTAGCACATCTCGAACAATCCTAGCAAGGGTCGGAAATTGATTTTCACGATTCTTCCACCATACTAATATTGGAGCTTGAAGTTGTCCTTCTTCATGCCTAATCTTTTCCCGTGCCTGATTGAAATATAAATCAAAATCATTATTAGTAGATGATTCAAGCTCAAGATAATCATCCATCCAATCATCCGTATCATCGCTTCTAGGTTTACAAGATGGAGGTTCAACTATTGGAATATTTTTTTCCATAGATTTATATGTATTATATAACTCTCTAGCTTTTATATATATGCTACTTTTACAATCTTCAACACTAGGAGTTTCATCATCTTTAATTTCTAAATTTGCATAAATCTTTTCAACCATTCTTTCAACACCTTTTAATTTGTAATTTGGGTTGAAAGTAGTAGCAGTCAAATAGATTTGAGGAATAGGGAAAAAATATTTTTTGAATTTTTCAATCATAAAAGCAAGGGAATTTTCAAATCGATCTTTTCCTTTATATTTTGCAAATTCAGATGAAATAGCACAAATATTTACTAAAACAGAAGAAATAGTTGGATAATATTGACCAGAAGCAGCATTTGTTGCTTTATAAAAAACACTTAAAAATTCAATAAGTTCTTTTGTATTTTCCCAATCTTCATAGCCAATTCTCAAATTCGGGTCCGCATTATGAGCATTAAAAACTAATTGTACCGGCTCTTGATAAATATAAGCAACTTGAAGCATTTCAAATAAAGAATTCCATCTAGTGCATACTTCTTTTGGAACTTTTCTATATTCAAGTCCACATTCTTTACAACGATTTTTAAATTCTGTAATTCTAGCTTTTATTTTAGCTTTAAAAATCCAATTACAAGCAAGTCTAATTTTTTCACAAGAAATTCCAAATTGAGAAATACCATCTTTTACTATCAAATTATACACATGTGCGGCACACTTAATATGAAAAGAATCATTATCAATTGGACAAAGTCTACATTTTAAATAATCAATTGCTTTTAAATTATTAGAAGCATTATCTAAAGTGACACTCATTATTTTATCACATATTCCATAAAATTGTAAAATAGAGCCTATTTTTGTTGCTATATAAGCACCGGTTTTAGTTTCTTCAACATATTTATATCCTAATATTCGTTTTTGCATGTTCCATTCATGGTCAATCCAATGGACAGTAATTGTAAAATAATCATTACCATTAGGACTACGTCCCATATCAGAAGTAATAGATAATCTACCATCATAATAAACAAATAAACAACGAAGAAAATGACAATATTCTTTTTGATATTTAAAAAGATCACTTTTAATTGTACTTCTTGGAATACCTTCATAATCTGGGTTATACAATTCCCGAATATACTGAATAAAACCAGGATGTGAAGGAAATGAAAAAGGCAAACCACAAACAGCAACCATTTTAGCTAATTCTCTACGATCTTTTTCTTTACTATATGTGCGGTGTGTGCTTCGGCTAGCCGGGTTAGTCATATTTAATACACTTTGAACCATATTAGAACCTCCAGCTCCCATAGAATTTTCAGGTTGAGGTATTCCATTTCTATTAGCCCTTTCTATATCATCTAGGCGAGCAAATTCTTTATTACACTTTCTCAAATGTGTTCTTAGTCGTCCCGTTCCCCCTTGTGTACCCGTAGTTACATGTTTCATGATCAATTTACATTTCGTGCAAGTAACAGTAGTTTTTTCCTCATTTTGTACCAAAAATTTCCATACTAAAGATCTTTTAACACGTACAACGGTCTTTGAAAAAGTAGGTAAAGAGGGGACTTCATCTTGTTCCGGTAATTCGGTAGCCGGACTAGTAGGGGTAGGGGTCTCATCATCTTCCTCATTTATTTCTACTTCCTCATCTAATTCTTCCTCAAAATTAGTAAAACATCTATTTAAAGTTTCATGATCTACTTCATTTTCGGAATTAAATTCAATAGGTCGTGAGTCTCGTGTAAAAGAAGTTTCATCAACATGAGTATAATCATTAGTATTAATTCTAAATCTAGGAGGTGACAAATTTTTAGAATTAGAACTACTTTCTCCTCCCCTATTATTTTTTCTTTCCGAACATTGGTCTTTTACCACTATATTTTTCCAAATTCATGTTCAAGTTTAAAATAATTAATATTATGAAAAACAAGCAAAGATAATATAACAAAAAAAAAAAACTTAATTATAAACAAATAAAAAATTAAAGTTGGAACGAATGTACCGAACATCTACGTAAAAGTAGACATATAACCAAAGTCGAAATTGAGAGATGCCAATTGAAGCTTCCGATTTACGTCAAATAAATCTCCAAAATTCGAACTCCAAGTCAATATCACAAAATAATAATTATGAATTTATGAGAGATTGAAAATTAAGAGATTTTATAAGATATTAATGAAATAGTTTGTGAATTTGTGATTTAAATGAAAAAATATGGGTATATTTATAGTGTTAAGGGGTAGAGAGGGGTGGGGGGCTGTTTGGAGCCGTTTTGGGCCCCAGCCCAACGGCTAAAAGGGCCCAACGGCTCTATAACGTTCAACTTAAAAAAATAAAAAATTAAATTGACCGTTGAACCGGACCGGAACCGGATAAAAATCCGGGTTCCGTTTCGGTACCGGTTCCGGTACCTATAAGACCAATTCCTTACCGGTTCAACCGGTACCGGACTTACCGGTATGGGAACCGGACCGGACCGGACAAAAACCGGTCCAATTGCCAACCTTATCTACCGCTCTAGACTCGGCCCAAATGGAAAAAAAAATACTAATGTATTTGAGATACTCATTACCTTTAAAAAATGTCATATGCCTTTAAGCAGTTTTGGCTTGTCCACTTATGACCTAGTGTTTTGTTCCAATAACTCCAACTCTATCTGCAACAATGTTTGATACTTCAAAGCTCGCAGGTTTCGTGTCCTAACCTGGAATACCTACTCATCTATCGTTCTTACATAAGTGCTCTATGGCTTGTCCACTTATAAATAAATGTGTTCTTCCAATAGCTCCAACTCTATCTGCAACAATGTTTGCATGTTTCTTGTCCTAACCTGGAAACTCGACATATTGATAGGGCTAACAGCATTAGTGCTCTATGCTCTCACCAACTTCCAACTAACTACTTCAGCAAACTTCAAAGATTGAGAGTATGGAGTTGTGGAAAATTGAGAAACTTGATGTCTCCATCAGTGGCTAAAGGTCTTCTGAATCTCCAAGAGTTATGCATACAAGGCTGTCAATCAATGGAAGAAGTGATCACAAAAGGAGAAGGAATCATGACCTTATTTCCCCGATTGGCAGATCTGACTCTTAATTATCTGCCTAAGCTGGGGCATTTCTTTCTGACAAGTGACAGAACATGCTCTTGAATTTCCAACGCTCAAGGAAGTGACTATTTGTGGCTGCCCTGAAATGAAGACGTTTGTCCAACAGGGAATATCTGTGAGTACACCCAGTCTAAAATGGGTGATATTCAATCAAGAGATGGGGAAAGTAGATGATCTAAATAAATTAATACAACAGAGGTTCAATAACAAGGTATGTCGTATTCTGCTAGCTATATAACTAATTGCTACATGATATTCTAATTAGGTTCTACTACTGCTCTCTTTCCGTTTTAGATAGTTCATCAACTTTCTTTTACTTAATAAGCTAGTCATCTCTCTCTTCTTTTGCATTCTCTGTTTCCTGCAGGAACAAAAAGCTAATGATGGCAACGAAGCTGAACCTAGTCATGCCAGAAATTAGGAAGGTAGTAAGTACTCATATGAAATAATGCAAGTAAAACCTCGAACGACACCTGATACCTATGCTCGTGATGGAGGTAACAAGCAGAGGCAGATCTACATTATTGTAACCTATGGGTTCATGTCAGCCCACTAACTATTGCCCATAGATCTTGTATATGTATTAGTAATATCTACAAAATAGTTGATTGTGATTTAAACTTGAGGTCACTGTAGGATTCTGTCAACTTTAAATTTGGAATACACCTGTGGTTCTATATTCTTCTTTCATTATATTTACCAGCTCCTATGTAGATTTATTTTATCATGTCATCTTGCATTCTACGTTGTTTTGTAAGATTGATCACATTACAGGATGATTTTTTTTGTTGGAATGAGTAAACCATTCCGCCTTTTCCAGCATTCATTCGGAGGTTGACAAATTTGAGGACGCTATATCTGAGTAATTTATGGTTGGATGACATATCCAACTTGTCAATTTGGAAATTCTCAGCATCAGAGATTCCCAGTTAGAGGAGGTTCCAGTGGAGAAAGGAAAATTGAACCAATCTGATTACGTTAAGAGTTTTTTAATAAGCATCGAGTACTAAAAAGGATTTTACCATCGGTTTTATCCGATTGGAGGAACTATATATCATGGGAGTAGAACATTGTAGATAATCCACCTCGAGGAATCTGAAATCCTAATCGTGGTCGACTGCACTGACATGGTAGTTTGTAAAGGTGTTCAGTGTGTGTAATCTTGAAATGAAAATTCTGTTGCCTTTCTTCTGTTGGTTAGGCATAATTGTATAGACTTTTACCTTGTATAAATTTCTGTATTCGAATTATATAACGTAGTAACTAATTACCTTCATTGTTGCTTTCTGCCAGGGCATACAATCCCGCCCCATCTAATTTTATTATCAACCATCGATGTGCTCGAGCTCCCTAGACCTTGACCCTAGCAGATAACGTTTCTTACGATCTCTTTTTATCATTCCCGTTCACCATGCTAGTGTTTTTGTAACTTCGATGAAGCTAGGATTTTGAGTTTATCAGTATTGTGTTCTAGAAAAGTAAGCATAGTAGATTCTGGATAAATTGTTTATATGTATTAAGTGAATTTTTAAACACAAATACATGACAGAACCCGTAGACAGGGTTGTAGCTCCGCCCCTGATGCCCAGTGAACAATTTAATGAACTGTATACACAAGTAGCTAAACAAACTATCTAAATCAACTTCATCATCAACAACAATTCCCTATTCTACATAAAACATAAAACATTCCCATTAATATTATGATTTCGGATAAATAAAAAGACCTCTAGAACTCAATAAAAAATCATGACAACATGCAGCAGCCACCACTATTCCCACCAGAATCCGAATCCTGGCCAGGAACAATGATCCTGGTTCCCTTTAAAGATTGTGACTTACCATAATCAGCTCCAGGAGCTGCAATAAGCGTATTCTTGCTAATGATTTTATAAATTTCTGTTAAAACTGTCATGAATGCACCCTCGACGTTTGTGGATTGAAGAGCTGATGTTTCCATAAAGAAGAGATTTTCCCTTTCTGCAAATTCTTGAGCATCTTCAACTGGTACAGCTAGAAGACTTCCTAGATCACATTTGTTTGCGATGAGCATTATAACTATGTTCTTGTCCGTGTGACCTCTGAGTTCCTCCAGCCATCTAGCCATATGATCGAATGATTGACATTTTGTTAAGTCGTAGACTAGCATCGTGCCAACTGCACCTCGATAATATGCACTTGTTACTGCTCTATACCTGAGAGAGAAATGAGAGATGATTCATTGAGTTACAACAATTATCAAATTGGCTATGTTGTTGTAACTCTTCAAAAGTGGATCCTTCAAAAGTAGAGCATTTTAGAGGATCCCAGCAACATTTTTACCAAGAGTCCGAGCAACATAGCTTGAGAAGGTAAATGTTTACAGACAAAAATGGGATCTAGGGAGGGTAAGATGTATGCAAGCCTTACCCCTACCTTGTGGGGTAGAGAGGTTGTTTCCAACAGACCCTCGACTCAAAAGAGATGAATTGTAAGTCAAGAAGAAACATACATATTGAAGTCTAAATCACGATATAACCACTCTTTAAGAAGATTTATCACAAAAACAAGAACGTCTCAAATATCTCGAACAAGTTGGGATCAACAATATGAAGTCTAACTAATAACCATGTCGTTCCATTTAGGCTCATCTCGGACCAATACTACACAAAATAAAATATAAAAAGCACTAGGATTTCTCTATATTTTTTTTCATACCTTTGACAAAACTAGACAATTCCAAGAAATAGTAAACGTACTAACTCCCACAACACCTCAATCCCAAGCAAGTTAGGGTCGGCTATCTAAATCTTCACTAACCAGGTCATTCCATTTAGGCTCATCTCAAACCAATATTACACAAAAATAAAAAGTACCAGAAATTCTCTATATTTTTATAACCAAACGACTTCCAGAAAAACATAGGACCTAAAGTAAACGTCCTAACATGCCTAACACATAATTTCAAACTAATTAATATCACCTGCACAAATTTTTCGCTAAATATGCATGGATTGCGCGAAAAAATGAAAAAGAAAGACAACATCTCTGCATAAAAATTCGCTAAAAAGAACCAAATATAGAAAAATTGAAAAATTAAACTGACCTTTCTTGTCCCGCAGTGTCCCAAATTTGTGCCTTAACGGTTTTGTTATCAACAATTAAAGTTTTTGTTTGAAACTCAACCTCAATTGTAGCCTTTGAATCTAAACTACATTCATTTCTTGCAAATCTAGCCACTAATTGAGATTTACCAACTGCGGAATCTCCAATTAAAACAATCTTAAAAACATAATCAATTTTTTGATTATAATGATCTGCATACAAATTTGAAGACATTATAACCCGAAAAATTTCCCCTTCAACCCAAAATTTGTATGAATGTATCTTCCAAATCTCCGGATTTTAGCATATGGTTCACTACAAGAAAAATGTGAATTACATGGGGATTTTCTTGGAGATTAGTATGAAAATTTGCAGGAAAATAAGTTTCCCATGGATTTTCATACTAATCCCCAGGAAAATCTCCATGTAATTTACACTTTTCTTGTAGTGGTTGAGAATTAGGTATGTGTTGATCGAAATTTGTATTGGAAAAGATACAAATAAATCAAGATCCCTAGTAAATATGGAAATGAGCAAGATCAATTTCTCATAAATTTGAAATTATGTGTGGAATTTAGAATTTGCTTCGTACATTCATAGGAAAGATAAAAAAGCAACAATTACTTTTCCCTTTTTACACTGTCAAAGAAGAATAATAGTATATGGAATTATGAGAGCTTCACTACTTTAAGACTTTAAAATGCTATCATTTTGACCCCACTCTTCTTATTCTTAACCCTAAATGCACAACTTATAAATCTAAGTGAATATACTACTTAGAACAAAACAACCAAATTCTCCATTGCATCTTTCATTTACATATCAAAATCTACATTGCTGCTCTTTCAGCTTTCATTTTCACACCAAATTCACCAACACATATCCTTTTTAAACTTTCACTTTACTTCCCAGTTACTAATAAAAACAAGTAGCAGAGTTCAGAGTAGAGAAAAGGTGCTCAACTGGTAACAAAGGAGATCATAGCTATGAATTTCCTATCTAAAGTTGTGGAAAAATTCTCAAATTTCATGATCAATAATGTTGGGTAGCTCATTTACTACAATAGAAACATCAAATCTCTGGATAAAGAATCTGATAAGCTGGATATAATCAGAAATGAGGTGCAGCAAGAAGCGGAGGCTGCCCAGAGAAACATACAAGTCATTTCTCCCAGTGTTGAGGCTTGGTTAACTAGTGTTGATACCACTACTGCAGATGTGGCTACTACATTGCGACGTAGAGCTGAGGTTGAAAGAGGCTGTTTCTATCGTTGCTAGTCCAAACTTGAAGTACCATCGATGAAAGTGACATTCACAACGCGTCGCCGAGATGTTTGTCAGGCTATGGAGGCTCATAAGATCATGGAAGTTGGAACCTTATCTAAAGAGGAAGCATGGATCCTTTTCAGGCAGAAAGTCGGTAATTCAGTTGATGATCCTTCTCTTCATGACATAACAAAAGAGGTTGCCAAAGAATGCAAGGGGCTGCCGATTGCAATATTGTTACAGTTGCAAGAGCACTAAAGTTTAACAGCAGGCCTTCATGGAAGGGTGCCCTTGTAGAATTACAAAGATCTGCACCAAGAAATATTCCGGGAGTGATTGAAAATGTGTATCAACCTCTGAAGGTATGCTATAATCACTTAGAAAGTGATGAAGCCAAGTACCTCTTTTTGCTTTGTTCCTTCTTCGAGGAAGATAGTGATATCTTGCCTGAACAATTACTTAGAAAAGGAATGGGGCTTGGCATCTTTTCAGAAATTGAAAATTTTGAACATGCAAGAAAAAGGATGTGTCTTCTGTTAGAAACTTTGAAAGATCGTTTCTTGTTATCCCAAGGTTCAAACAGAAATTATATCAAAATGCCTGATGTGGTCCGTGACATGGCTATATATATTGCTTCTGAGTGCAAGCATATTTTTATGGTAATTCACTACTGAGATACTCCTCATTTTCTTTCAAGTAAATATTGTATTTACTAAGCTAGTCATGTCTGTTCTTTTGCATTCTCTGTTTCCTGCAGAAACAGAAAACTAGTGATGGCAATGAAGCCGAATCTAGTGAGTACAGAAGCTAATGTCTGTGACTTCGAAACTAGGAAGGTAATAAATAAGTACTCGATGAATTCAAATGTGTAAGTTTGCTTGAACATCATCTAATACCTATTCTGCTGGAGGTAACAGGCAGAGGCGGATCTATGATATTGTAACCTATGAGTTTATGTGAGCGCAATAGTTTTTACCCAGAGACTTTGTATATTAACTTGAGTTCATTGTAATATGTTGATGTATTTTCTCAATTCTATTTTGTTTTGAATGAAAAGTTACATATTAGTTTAATATCTCGATGATCAGTGTGCATAACTTGTTTAGGCGCAGACTTTTCATCATCAGACAGACATAAAAATGGCCTTTTAATAAGGTAGAAGTCTAAAGCGCGAATACAGCTTACAGGAGACTGCACCTCAAATGTGTGCTGCTGAGAATTCTACCTCTAAATAAAGTGTCTTGTTTTGTGATCACACTCGTTTTCAAGATAGATAAGAAGTGTGTTAGACTTCAAGAAATTCTTCGATCTTGATCTGAAGTGACTCTCCAATTGCATGGGCAAATCGTCATCTAACCAAAATTGAAGTAGCCAATGATCACTTTATGTATCAAATCTTTCCAAGTTTCCAAGTGATGTGCAGTAATATAACATTATTCTATGATTGATTGGAAATATATAGGAACTTTTATTTTTATTTTGGGATAATGCATAAGTACCCCTAGACTATGACCGAAATCCCATAAACACACATAAACTTAACTAGGGTCCCATTATCCCCTAAACTAATTTAAAATGGAATAAATACACCACAAATGCTGACATGGCATAGAGAGTGTGCACACTCTCTTGAAGGCAAGTGATGAGTGCACAAATTGGACATATGTCATTTTTTTATTGGAAACTTTATAATTAGTTAGTACACATATTCATTGACAATAAAACTTATATATATTTAATTATTTTTATTTCTTTCTTTGTAAAATATTTATTTTAATATCTTTTCACTTTAAACTTTTTTTCTAATTAATATATTATCTTTTCACTTTTAATTATTTTTAAAAAATTATGTGTATTTTTTTTTTAAAAATAATTTAAAAGTGTCCTTAAATTTTAACCTTTTTATTTTTTTATGTTTATTTGATTTTCTTCACTTTTTTTTTATATCCGTTCAAAATTAACTTATTTTAAATATAAGACATTTGAAATCAAATCAAAACAAAAGACAAAGAAAATAAAATCAATAGAAAAATAAAAGAGAAAAAACAATGAATGTAGGTAAAAAAAAAGTTTCGATACAAGGTAAAAAATAATGTGTATTAAATAATTTAAATACAAGATTAAAAAAATAAGGTAATTTAAAAAAAATTGAAATATTTAATATTTTTTAAAAAAAATTAAGAAAAAAAATTAATTAAAAAATAACATTTACACACGTGGCGGGCGAGTGTGTACAAACACAACCAACTTGGGTAGTTGAAGGTGCCACATCAGCACAAAAGGTGCACAAAAATACAAGCTACTGCAAGTTTTTATAGTAATTATTTTATTAAATTATATACCTATTATTTATTTTTAATTATTTATAATCATTCTCGAAATGTATAAACTAATTTTGGAAAGCTTGTAAAATGAGTAATTATTATTTCTTATCATTATTCTAGCTATTATTAACATTTAGTATGACAACATTTAAAAAAGCAGCCTCCTTTAAATATTAATTATTTCTAAATTAACGTAGCCAATAATTTGAAATGTTTTGACGTTTTATTTATCTAAACACGCAGAATTTTATTTTTGAACCTGAAACATGTAATTAACCCTTGGGTGAATTATAATTTTATTTTTACAATTTGATTAATTAAATAATTTATAACATTTTAATATATGTTAATTACTAAATGTAAGTTTTAATAATCAAAAAAGAAATTGGCTATAAAAAAGATACGCATAAAGAAAAATATTACAAAATGTCTAGGTGGTGTAACACTAAATTTATAGAAAAAATTACAAGTTCAAATGAAAAAGAAAGAAAAGTAAATAAAGACATGACATCCATAATAAAAAACATCACATTAAAATATATAGACAATAATAATGTCATATTAATTGAGTTACATTTTGTTAGAAGTCGACTTGCTATAGACAAAATATTTCATATGTATAAAAAACTAAAATCATAAAAAAATAAACAAAAAAGAAAGCATGACTATGTTAAAAATACAGATACATTATATTTCTTGAACTCTATATTAAAGGATCTGTATATAAAAAATTAAATATGTATTCTAATACAATAAAATTCAATGTAACATTTGCACTAATTTTTACTTTACATTATTTTTTATTTTATTTTTACCTGTGCACTAATTTTTGTACCTCTCTGTAATAGTTAAGTACATGGATTTTATAAACATTTGAGATTACATATAAAAAGGAAAAAGTACAAACATGTTGTTTTAAAAAGATAAATGATTATCAAACAACGAAAAATACATAACTATAAATCTTTATTAAAGACTTACTCTTTTACGGGTCTAGTTGTGAAAATATTCTGCGGGATTTAACATGCTTACCCTTAAAATAATTAATTATAAATATAAATTGTGATTACCTTGATTATATTTATATCCTAAAGATAGAAGAAATGAAGAATATAAAAATATAATAATCAATTACGAAATTATATTTAAAAACTCAAAAAGATGGAGATATGAAAAATAAAATTCACTTACAACTTCATATTGGAGATTATTCATCTTGTAACTATGATAATTTAGATATTTCTCAACAAAAAGAAGATGAATATGCATGAAAATTTAAAGAATATAAATAAATTTTCAGTAAGAATTCTTACAATTAAAAATTGGTAATGAAAATTTTACAAATGATGTAGACTAACCTAATGTAAAATGAAAAATGAGCACATATTTGGATGAAAGAAGGAAATATAGACTCTTCATTACCCCACTTATCTTACAAATTAAAATTGAAGGTTATTAGACTCTTCATTACCCACATTTAAGATCTTGCATTAAGTCGAGGTACATGAATATATGATTGTATTATGAAAAGTATTTTTGGTCACAACTCACCAGTGTTTCTCTAAAAAGTAATTTGAGAGAGTAGCCTGTTGTTTATCTTTCCATTTCTTTATGGTGCCATTTGGTTGTAGTAGAAATTATTCTAAAAAAACATCAAGTAGTCATTTATGTAAAACTGGAAGGGAAATAGTTTGTTAAAAGTTGGAGAATATGTCTGGACTGATCTTTGAGTACCTGGCAAGCAAGTGGAAAATTCCGAAAAACAACAATTACTTTTTCCTTTTTTTCTTCTTTATTGTCTGCCATTGCAAGAAAGCATATATTTTGGGAAAGTCGTAACATGAGTTTGAGTGAAGGAAGATATGGAATCAGATGTTCACTACTTTAATATGTTACCTAATCAACGCTCTCACTCTAAATCTCTTTGAATTTGTTGCTTGGAATAGAACAATCAAACTCTCCATTACCTCTGTTAAGCTTCCATTTTCACACCAAATTCTCCAACATTGCTACTCTTTGATTTTCATACCAAATTCTCCATCTCTGCTCTCTCATATTTCATTTTCATACCAAATTCCCTCACATTGCTACTCTTTGATTTTCGTACCAAATTCTCTAATTCCGCTCCTCTCATATTTCATTTTCATTCCAAATTCTCCATTTCTGCTCTCTGATATTTCGTTTCCAAACCAAATTCTACATTGTTGCTCTTTTAACTTTCATTTTCACACCTTCCAGTAACTAAGAAAACCAGTCAAAAAGAGCAGATTTGAAAG
>NC_064284.1:6276350-6285657 GCF_019186545.1 Solanum stenotomum | reverse complement strand
GTAGCAACCACAACCATCGCTGCAAAGTGATATTGACGACACGTTTCCGAAATGTTTGTGAAGAAATGGAAGCTAAGAAGATCATGGAAGTTGAAACGTTATCCGAAGAGGAAGCATGGAGCCTTTTCAAAGAGAAAGTCGGTGATTTTGGCAACGATCCTTCTCCGATTGACATAGCTAAAGAGGTTGCCAAAGAATGCAAGGGGTTGCCGCTTGCAATTATTATACTTGCAGGAGCACTAAAGAGTAAAACCAAGCCTTCGTGGGAGGATGCCCTTATACAATTACGTGATGCAGAACCAAAAAATATCCCTGGAGTGAACAGTAAGGTGTATAAATCTCTGAGGCTAAGCTATGACCACTTGGGCGAGAATGAAGCAAAGTATCTCTTTTTGCTTTGTTCTTTGTTCGAGGAAGATAGCTATATTCGGACTGAAGAATTGCTTGGATTTGGAATGGGGCTTGGCATCTTTTCTAGAATTAAAAATATACAAGGAGCAAGAAAAAGGGTGTGTTTTCTATTAGAAATGTTGAAAGATGGTTTCTTGTTATCCCAAGGTTCAGAAAAAAATCATGTGAAAATGCATGATGTGGTCCGTGATGTGGCTATAAGTATTGCGTCTGAAGGAGAGCATAACTTTATGGTAAGTCACGATGTTAACTCGGAAGAGTTTCCAAGAAGAACTTCTTATGAGCATTTCGGTCACATGTCAATTGTTGCAAATAAATTTGATGAGCATCCTAGACCAATAATTTGCCCAAAACTGAAGCTTTTAATGTTGAAACTCTGTTTTGAAGATCCATTCAAACTACAGGACGATTTTTTTGATGAAATGAGTAACCTCAATGTCTTGAGCCTGAGGGGAGACAGATTTGAGGAGTCCATTCTGCGCTTTCCAGTATCCATTCGGAGGTTGTCAAGTCTGAGGACTCTGTGTATGAGTGATTTAAGGTTGGATGACATATCCTTTATTGGGGAACTTGTCGAATTAGAAATTCTCAGCATAAGAGATTGTAAGTTAGATGAGCTGCCAGAGGAGATAGGAAAACTGACCAAGCTAATTAGGTTAGAGTTTTGGAATTTGAAAAGAGCACTTAAAAGGATTTCAGGAGGGGTGTTATCAAAACTAGCTCAATTGGAGGAACTACATATTGTGGGAGTAGAAGATTTGAGTGATGTGATCTACAGTAACCTTGACCTTCCCTCCAAGTTGACACGGTACACTCTTCATATGGATGTAGCTTACCCTGCGATTTCAAGCATTGATGATTACGACAAGAGTATTTGTTTAGATGTCACGGAGACTGCCCCATTGGGTGATTGGATCTGCCAACTGTTGAAGGAGAGCGAATTTGTACATTCATACAGAGAGGGATCTAATAATGTGTTGACGGAGTTGCAGCTGAATGAATTTCAGAATGTGAAATCTCTCAGACTCAATGGATGTGATTCAATGACACATTTATTGAAGACAACACATGAAGTAATCAAGTTCCCCAATTTATATGAGATGTGGCTTGGAGATCTGAAATGCCTGACTCACATTTGCAGTGACAATGTTGAGCGCATTGAGTTTCCTCTGTTACAAACAATGATCTTCAATGGACTACCTGAGTTCCAGAATTTCAGGCCTACAGCCAACAACTCAAATCCTCTTTTTGAAAAGGTTTGCTTCTTATCACCAAAATGTTATCTTTTACTTGAGCATAAAAGATATTTACTTAAACAAAGTCTATTGCTCAGATATATCCTTTTTGTCTAACTAGTAAAAAAAAAAAAATTAAATTAATTTTTTTAACTTGTTATTTAAAAAAATCATATAAGGCTATATTTGATGTGAATTTTTGTGACTTTTTTTATTCAACGGTTAATTTAAGTTTTAAATATCTCCCTTATAGATATATTAAGTTATCATTATTTGAGTTTCATATTCTTATTTCATTATTTTAATGTGAAAATAAATAGATATGGAAAAGAAGAAAAAAGGAAGAACAAATTTTAAGACTTTTTTTTTTTTGCAGCTATATTGTAATTTATTTTTTGAAAAAAGGTCAATAATGCCTTACTTACCTAAAATGATCAAAAATACCCTCGATTTATAGTTTAGTCCAAAAATGTTCTTGCCCTCACTACTTTAGTAAGAAAATGTTCTTGCCGTTGATAGTTTGTTCTGCAAATATTCCTATTGTTACTACTTGAGTCAAAAATATTTCTTTCCGCATAAAAATGTACCCTTTATACTGATAATATATATCTTATATATAAGATCATAGTAAATCAACCATTAATTTTTATTTTGATATTTATAATTAAATAAGAAATGTTTTTAGTATTATTTTTTTCAATTGAAGTAGGATTAACATTTGCTAATAAAAAAAATATCATTAGGAAAAGAATGTGTATGTTCAAAAAGAAAATAAATAATATATTTATTTGTTAATAAAATTGATGCATATATACATCTACCGTCTAATATATGGTGCATATTTATCATTTTCGTTAAAAAAAAATATTTATTTAATTAAAAAGTATATAATAGTAATTTTTTAATTTAAAAAATGTCATGTGATTTTCAAAAGTTATCTCTACCGCTCTAGACTCAGCCCAAATGGAAAAAAATACTAATGTATTTGACATACTAAAACACTTTTTTAAATATGAAACAAGATCATATACAATTTATATATATATATATATATATATATATATATATATTTAGCATTTTTAAAAATATATAAATAAATGTGTGTAAGCACTTTTGGCTTCTCCACTCAATAGCTCCAACTGTATCTGCAACAAAGTTTGATACTTCAAAGCTCGTAGGTTTCTTGTCCCAACCTGGAAAAGCTATTCATCTATGGACTTAACAACATAAGTGCTCTATGCTCTCACCAACATCCAACTGACTACTTCAGCAAACTTCAACTATTGAATGTATGGGATTGTGGAAAATTGAGAAACTTGATGTCTCCATCAGTGGCCAGAGGTCTTTTGAATCTCCAAACACTACATATAGGTTATTGTGATTCAATGGAAGAAGTGATCACAAAGGGAGAAGGAATCATGACCTTATTTCCCCGATTGCAAGAGTTGATTCTTTTGGACCTGCCTAAGCTGGGGCATTTCTTTCTGAATCTTGAATTTCCATTACTCAAGAGAGTGCATATTAATGGCTGCCCTGAAATGAAGACGTTTGTCCAACAGGGAATATCTGTGAGTACACCGAGTCTCAAATGTGATGATGAGGTGAAAGTAGATGATCTTAATAAATGGATACAACAAAGGTTCAATTCTAAGGTTTGTTTTGTTCCATAGCTATATAGGTACGTAATTGCTACATGATATTCTAATTAGGTTCTACTGCTCTCTTTCCATTTTAGATACTTATTTAAGTTTCTTTTACTTAATAAGCTAGTCATCTCTCTCTTCTTTACCGTTCTCTGTTTCCTGCAGGAACAAGAAGCTAGTGATGACGACGAAGCTGAACCAAGTCATGCCAGAAGTTAGGAAGCTGGTAGGAAAAACTCAATGAAATAACACAAGTACAACCTCGAACATCACCTGATACCTATGCTCGTGATGGAGGTAATTAACAAGGAGAGGCGGATCTACATTATTGTAACCTATCAGTTCATGTCAACGTACTAGCTATTGGCTATAGATCTTGTATATGTATAATATCAAAAAAATAGTTGATTGTGATATAAACTTGAGGTCACTGCAGAATTCTGTAAACTATAAATTTGGATCCGCCTGTGATTCTAAGTTCATCTTTCATTATATTTAACAACTAATATGCAGATTTATTTTCTCATGTCATCGTGCATTCTACATTGTTTTGAAAGATTGATCACATCACATGATGATTTTTTTGTTGGAATGAGTAAACCATTCCGCCTTTTCCAGCATCCATTCAGAGGTTGTCAAATCTGAGGACTCTATGTCTGAGTAATTTATGGTTGGATGACATATCCATTATTGGCAAACTTGTCAATTTGGAAATTCTCAACATCAGAGATTCTCAGTTAGAGGAGGTTCCAGCGGAGAAAGGGAAATTGAACCAATCTAATTTTGTTAAGAGTTTTTGAATAAGCATCGAGTACTTAAAAGGATTTTGAGTTTATCAGTGTTGTATTCTAGAAAAGCAAGCATAGTAGATTCTGGATAAATTGTTTATACATATTAAGTGAATTTTTAAACACAAATACATGACAAAACCTGTAGACAGGGTTGTAGCTCTGCCCCTGATGCCCAGTGAACAACTTAATGAACTGTCTACACAAATAGCTAAACAAACTATCTAAATCAACTTCATCATCAACAACAATTTCCTATTCTACATAAAACAGAAATCATTCCCAGTTATATTATGATTTCGGATAAATAAAAAGACCTCCAGAACTCAATAAATAATCATGACGACATGCAGCAACCACCACTATTCCCACCAGAATCCGAGTGCTATCCGGGAACAATGATCCTGGTTTCTTTTAAAGATTGTGACTTCCCATAATCAACTCCGGGAGCTGCAATAAGTGTATTCTTGCTAATGATTTTATAAATTTCTATTAAAACTGTCATGAATGCACCCTCGGCGTTAGTGGATTGAAGAGCTGATGTTTCCATAAAGAAAAGATTCTCCCTTCCTGCGAATTCTTGAGCATCTTCAACTGGTACAGCTCGAAGACTTCCTAAATCACATTTGTTCGTGATGAGCATAATAACTATGTTCTTGTCCGCATGACCTCTTAGTTCCTCCAGCCATCTAGCCATATGATCGGAATGATTGGCGTTTTGTTAAGTCATAGACTAGCATCGCGCCAGCTGCACCTCGATAATATGCACTTGTTACTGCTCTATACCTGAGAGAGAAATGAGAGATGATTCATTACCAAATTGGCTATGTTGCTCTGACTCTTCAAAAGAGGATCCTTTGAAAGTTACTGTTGCATTTGCTGCTCAAGCTAAAGGAAAGGGCATAGTTATGACTAGAACTCAATGCTACAGTTGCAAAGAATATGGTCATATTGCTAGCAATTGTAGCAAGAAGTTCTGTAATTAATGTAAACAACAAGGACACATTATCAAAGAGTGTCCCACGCTCCCTCAAAATCGTAGGGTCAATGCTTTTCAATTTGGGATAAATGATTCCACTATTGATAAATCATCTTCAGGACAAGTTCTTACTCTTGAAATGGTACAACAAATGATCGTGTCAGCTTGTTCCGGCATTGGAATTACAAGTTAATGATGTTACATCTAAATTTTGGATTGTTGATTCAGGTGCTTCCAATCATATGACCAACTCAACAAGCATCCTAAAAAATATTCGTAAGTATCAAGGTCTATCACAAATACAAATTGCCAATGATAGTAATTTAGCCATTACAATATTTATTCCTTTGATTCTACAACAAATCTATATGTACTAATTCATAGCACTATATAATTACATTAATATATACAATTATTTAGCTGTCCGTCATGTTAACAAAGGCCACATAAACCAGCCAAGAATTCAGAACACTTGTCTCTGTTCTGTCCAATTGTCACTACTTAAAGAACATAGGCTTCTAGGATCATCAAAGGTCCAAGGAACCTAATGGAGTCATGTATGTTTTCTTGATTATGTACACAAACAGTGAAAATCGTGTAGTTTCACAATCCAAATGTAACGTTTACATATTATGATTACAGTTTATGAATATTTAACTTCTTACAAGACATGCCTAAATTTCCAAGAATTTGAAAAATAACAAAAAGTTGTTTTCACTTCAATAGTAGAGAATAAGGACTTCATCATGACTCACTTAATCAATTGGAGAGAAAATTCCAAAAGCAAACATATACTTTTACTTTTTAACATTTCTTTGTCTGCCATATGGAATCAGATTTTTTGAAATGTTATCTAATCAAACACTCCCACTTTAATAATGCTCTCATTTTGAAAGGCCTTTTTTTTTTTCTTTTTGGAGACCTGATATCCGGTATTTAAATACACTATAATTTATGTTTAATTCTTTTTATTGAATTAAAGTTAGATCAAACAGTTACTTAAATGGAGCTTTGTTATAATTTATTATGTGATTTTATAATTTTTTGAATAAATAATTGAGGCTATTTTAATAGTTTTACAACTTATGACATACTTATTTTTATGAGAAAATATACAACACAAAAATTTCGTATCGCATGTCCAAACAAAACTTCAATTTTATCTCATGATTTCATATTATGATATCATATCATAATTTCAAATCATGATTCCATATCGCATGACCAAATGAGTCGTAACAATTAATAGTGTACCTACCTGAAAGTGGTGCTATTATCAGTTTTGAATTTCCTCTTTTGTACTCATTCACTCTCAACCTTTCACTACCTGAAATGGTGAATTAAAGTCAGTGATTGCTTGATGCAGCCAGTGGAGCGAGGGATTGGGTATTTATTTTACTACAACACTAACATTTCACTCAATGGCGAGGTAAGAAAATTACAGAGGAGCTGACTAAACTTCAAAATTCACCATGGTTGATAAAAGGCAAACATGTATTTGTTATTTAGTCTTTCAAAATTGTACATGTCAAAATAGTAGTACCTCAAAGTTGTTGTGTAATTATTTTTTAGGTTTCACACCTGATATTCGATATTTGAATTCACACGTTCCACTTTGGAGGTAAAATATTTCTTATCAAAGACATGTTATTTAAACTCGAAATATTAGTTATTGTGCAATTATTTTTTAGATTTCACACTTGATATTCGATATTTGAATTCACACGTTCCACTTTGGAGGTAAAATATTTCTTATCACAAGTTGGTGGCAATATAAATTACGTGTTCTTCTTTAGAGACGTGAGTTGTTAGCTAAAAATTATAATTTTAAAACTAACTTTTGTCAACTTAATTTTATCTCCCAGGTTTCCACACTAGCCTTTGCCAACTTATTTTTAATCCATGCAAGTTTGCAAAATTTTAAAAACTAAACTTATGTAGCGTTGTATCAACTTTTTACTTAGCTATTTCACAATTTATTAAGTTTGAAGTTTATTAAAAAAAAAAGTCATTACCATTTCTAAATAATAATTTTACTTCATTTTAAAATCCCACTAAAGGCCCCAACCCATTCCCTTAGTTAGTGGGATAGGACGGGTCTACCGTCTATGGGATGCCCCGCCCCCCTCCCACCCCCACCCCCAGGCCAGCTAATGTCCCGATCCCCCTAGTCTCCTTAATTTCCTATCCCATGCTTATGTGATGTCCTACTTGACAATTCATGTGGAAATATTCTAACAGATTTGTATATGTCACGTAGGACACGTGTATCTACTGTTAAATTTTATACAAGTTTAAGTATATTTATTTGTGCACACCAAAAATTGAATGGATAAAAGATGTCAACTGAGGTCAAGTTAAATGACATATTTATATATTATGCTATTTTTTACGAGACAAATTAAGTAATAGTAGCTAAAAAAAATTAAAATTAACAAATAAAAGAATTTTATTTTATCTACTGTTAATTTACATAGTTATAATTTTGTTCAAAGATTGTTGCAACAACTTAGAGATTGATACAGCAACCAGTTTAGTTCCATCATTTATTTTTTTTGGTTTTCACACATTGATGTCCGATATTTAAATTGTGTGTCCCACTTTAGAGATAAAACACTTCCTATCAAAGGTAATTTACTTAAACTCGAGACATTTTATTAAAGAAAAAAGAAGTAGTAATATCATTTTACTACAACTTTTATTGATAAGGCCTCTTCTTTTACTAGTACTTTTTTTGTTTTTATCATCTATTCTGGAAAAAAAAATTGTGGAGGTGGATGAGAGTAATGGAGTAGTATTAGGGGGATGAATCAAGTCAACAATTGATGATAGATTTGTTCCAAGATATTTCATTTTAAAACACGAATACACCACTAAAATAAAAAACAAGAAAGGAAGTATACACCACTAAAATAAAAAATAAGAAAGAAAGTATAGTAAGTGGAAATTAATCCCTAATTAAATAATTCAACATCCAACCAAATATATTATTTAGTCTTCTTATAACAATATCATTAGTATATAATATTTTACCAAATTTTAAAAAAAATGTATAAAAAAAAAACTAATTTTATGTAGAAACTACAAATTCAAGTGCCTCAATTTTTAACATGTAATTAAATTAGCTGTTGGTGTTACAAGGCAAACATGGATTTGGTGTTTAGTCGTTTTCAAAATAATACAGGTCCATGTGAGGGAGAGTTAATAGTAGTACCTCAAAGCTGTGGAAATATCATTTGAGTTTCACACCTGATATTCGGTATCTGAATTCACACGGGTAAAATATATCCTACAAAAGGCATGCTACTTGAACTCGAAATATTTGGTTAAAGAAGACGGCTAATTACTATTCTACCACAACTTTTAGTGCCTCCCTGTTTACTAGTACCTTTTAATACCTAAACATGTCTTTCAACTTGGTTTCAACTAACATATATATTGTTCAATTTTTAGTGTGTACAAGTAGATATTTAAATTTATATAAAACTGAACAAATAAACACATTATGCCAAGTAGAACGTGTACGTCTATTTGTTCAATTTTATACAAATTTAAATATCTACTTACGCATATCCAAAATTAAATGAAATAAATGTCTACTGAAATAAGATAAAATAATATATTTATATATTATACCTTTATTTTTTCATCGAAAAAAAATATTTGGGGTTGGTGAGAGTTATTATGGAATAGTACTATTATGTGTAAATTGTGTAGTCCATGTGAGGTAGAATTAATAGTAGTACCAAACTCAAAGCCGTGCAATTATCAACTTTCAACTTTCTCTCTTCTATTCATTTACTCTCAACCTATTTTCATTCTATATTTGCTTCCTTGTAACTAAAAAAATCGGGAAAATGCATAAGTACCCCCCCAGCCTATGTCCAAAATCCCTGAGACACACCTAACCTTTACTAAGGTCCTATTACCCCCCTGAACTTATTTTTTAGTTAATTGTTTACCACTTTTCGGCCTACGTGGCTGAGTCCGTGATTTCACCTATGTTAAGCGCGTGGGTGCAGCTTTTAGACAGCACTGACCAATAAAAATTGGTCATGTGTTAAAATAAACTTGGAAAAAATAAATATTAACTCAATTGTCTTCTTCTTTATTATTGTTCTTCACTAGTATACGTACTCGCGCGTTGCGCGGCTATATATTAATTTAAAATTATTTTATTTTAATAAAATATCAAATACTTCAAATATTTTTATATATTGTCCTTTATTACTTTTATGTTGTATTAATAAA
>NC_064284.1:6259565-6275332 GCF_019186545.1 Solanum stenotomum | reverse complement strand
ATAAATAAAATAAAATTATATATATAATATTTACAAAATTTTACATGCCCAAATTTGAAATAAAATATATAAACATTAAAATCTATAAACTAACTAAAAATATATTAACAAAGTTGATTATAAATAATAGGATAGCTTTTTGAAATTTTGGGAAGTGTAAAAGCTACTTTTTAGAAAGTTAAAAAAGTGGGGCCCGGCGCGTGTTGAACAAAACTTTCAACCTATTTGGTTTATATTTCCACGTAAGCCGAAAGTGGTAAAAAATTAATTAAAAAATAAGTTCGGGGGGGTAATAGGACCTTAGTAAAGGTTAGGTGTGTCTCAGGGATTTTGGGCATAGGCTGGGGGGTACTTATGCATTTTCCCAAAAAAATCTAGCAAAAGTAATTCCTAATTAATAATTATGGTTCAAATTATTTTCTTCTACTATTTTTCTTTGCAAGTAGATTCATCACCATATTTTGCTCCATATGTCAAACTCTTCATCATATGCGCTACCAATTGAATAATAATGAATAAACTAAATATCCTACCAATTAAAAAATTGTGATTTCAAAAAAAGAAATCTAAAACTATAATATATATGTGTGTGCGCGCAAATCATTCTTCAATTATACAATCATCATCTCTTTAAATCTATTCAAATATTGTAATCAAACTATATTATATAATTATAAAGTTAGTGTCAATCACCAAGTGACTGTTTGAGAGCACAATCACATACTGACGACATATTAATCATTATTATAAAAATATTATTTATCATATTTGCTTGAAGAATGGTAATACATACATAAATAAAATATTAAAAAAAACACGTCCAAAATACATAAAAATGAAAAGAAACTTGAGAATGAAATACTTCTTACCTTCGTATACTTCTTTTTTGTTGCATGTTAGTTAATTCACAAACCAATATAATAAAGAAGAGAATATAATCTTGAATGAGAATCTTCATGAAACTAAATATGAATTTATATAGGCAAAATAGAGGAAATGATAATAAAGACTTGAGAATGAAATGTTTCTTACCCCGTGTGCTTCTTTTTCAATTTGTTACATGTTAGTAAATTTACAAACTAGTATGATGAATAAGAGAGAGAATATTTTTGAATGTGAATCTTCCTGAAATTAAAATATGTTATGAATATTATTAAAAGTACAAATTAAAGAGGTATAAGTGATGGGTAATTATTCTTTGTACTTAAATAAATTAATTAGTAAAGAGAAAAATACTTAAAATATTAAAAAATATTATTTTATACAAATTTAAATAATATTTACTTGTGTACATCCAAAGTTAGATGACATAATTATCTGTTGAAGCCAAATTTAAAGGAGTGTGTATTTATGGTTTATGTCTATTTTTTCATCTGTTCTGAAAAAAAGTTTTTGGGGTGGGTGAGAGTTGTAATGGAATAGTACAATTATTAGTCACTTCCAAAATAGTAGAGTTAATACCTGAAAGTGGTGCTATTATCAGTTTTGATTTCGTCTCTTGCATTCATTCACTCTCAGCCTATTTTCATTCTACCTTTGCTTTGCTTCCTTGTAACCAAAAATTATGGAAACTTTATATACTTTGGTGGGGAATGTCACTGGTTGGTTGATGCAGCCAATGGAGCAAGGGATTGGGTATTTATATTACTACAACACTAACATCACATCTATGGGAAATGAATCTGAGAACCTGAAGAAAAGAAAAAGGGAGGTGCAGCAAGAAGAGAAAATTGCCCGGAGAAACTTACGACTCATTTCACCCAGTGGCGAGGTTTGGTTAGAAAGTGTTGATTCCACTATTGCACAAGTGGAAGGTGTAATGGGAGGTACAGCTGAGGTTGAAAGGGGTTACTTTAATGGTTGGTGTCCAAACTTGAAGTCACGTTACTTCCTCAGCAAGAGAGCTAAGAAAATTACAGAGGAGTTGACTACACTTCAAAATACTTAATCTCCTTTGATCGTCAAAGTGAGGCTATATATAGTAACAATGGTGAGGAGTTTGCCTCCAGAAAATCGCAAGAGGAAGAGGTCATGAAAGCTTTAAGAGATGAAGAGGTCACTAGTATTGGGATATGTGGTCCGGGTGGTGTTGGTAAAACAACACTCGCTGAGAAAATCAGACTAAAGGAGAAACAACAAGGGTTCTTCAAAGATGTTGTCATGGTAACTGTCAGTCAACAACAAGACTGGGAAAAACTTCAGGGTCAGATCGCAGAAGGACTCGGGTTGACATTACCACGGGGTGATTTGTGGAGTCGTGGAGATCGGCTGCATACAAGGTTAAGGGATGAGAACAGCCACACCCTTGTAATCTTGGATGATGTTTGGGAGGCTCTTCATGATCTAGACAAACATGGAATTCCCAGCGGTAGCCATCGGTGTAAAGTGATATTGACGACACGATCCCTAAATGTTTGCAAAGGCATGAATGCTAAGAAGATCATGGAAGTTGGAATGNGAAAGTCGGTGATTCAGTTGACGACCCTTCTATTCATGGTACAGCAAAAAAGGTTGTCGAAGAAATCAAGGGGTTGCCACTTGCAATTATTACAGTTGCAGGAGCACTAAAGGGTAAAGACAAGCCTTCATGGAAGTATGCCCTTAAACAATTACGTCGTGCAGAAACAAGAAATATCCCTGGAGTGGACGCAAAGGTGTATAAACCTCTGAGGCTAAGCTATGATTACTTGGGAAGTGATGAAGTCAAGTATCTGTTTTTACTTTGTTCTTTGTTTGAGGAAGATAGTGATATTTGGATTGAAAAATTGCTTGAATATGGAATGGGGCTTCGCATCTTTTCGGGAATCGAAAATTTAGAAGATGCAAGAAATAAGGTGTGTTTTCTATTAAAAATATTGAAAGATTGTTTCTTGTTATCCCAAGGTTTACACAAAAATTATGTGAAAATGCATGATGTGGTCCGTGATGTCGCTATAAGTATTGCGTCTGAGGGAGAGCATAACTTTATGGTAAGACACAATGTTAACTCGGAAGAGTTCCCAAGAACTTCTTATGAGCATTTCATTCACATGTCAATTGTTGCAAATAAATTTGATGAGCACCCTAGACCAATAATTTGCCCAAAACTGAAGCTTTTAATGTTGAAACAACGTTTTGAAGATCCATTCGAACTACAGGACGATTTTTTTGATGAAATGAGTAGCCTCGTTGTTTTGAGCCTGAGTGGATACAGATTTGAGGAGCGCATTCTGCGTTTTCCAGCATCCATTAGGAGGTTGTCAAGTCTGAGGACTCTGTGTCTGAGTAAGTTAATGTTGTATGACATATCCTTTATTGGGGAACTTGTCGAATTAGAAATTCTCCGCATAAATGTTTGTGATTTAGATGAGCTACCAAAGGAGATAGGAAAGTTGACCAAGCTAATTAAGTTAGATGTTTGGAAAAATAGTAGTCTTTCAGTACCTGTAAGGATTGCAGGAGGGGCGTTATCAAAACTAGCTCAATTGGAGGAACTACATATGGTGGGAGTAGAAGATTGGAGTGATGTGATGTACAGTAACCTTGGGCTTCCCTCCAAGTTGACACGGTACACTCTTGAAATGGGTATTTGGATTTCAAACATGGATGATTACGACAAGTGTATTGCTTTAGATGTCAAGGAGACTGCCCCATTGGGTGATTGGATCTGCCACCTGTTGAAGGAGAGTGAATTTGTAGAGTCAAGGGGAAAGGGCTCTAATAATGTGTTGACTGAGTTGCAGCTGAATGAATTTCAGAACGTTAAATTTCTCCGCCTCTCTCAATGTGATTTAGTGACACATTTATTGAAGACAACACATGAAGTAATCAAGTTCCCCAATTTATATGAGTTGAAGCTTGTAAATCTGAAATGCCTGACTCACATTTGCAGTGACAATGTCGAGCGCATTGAGTTCCCTCAGTTACAAACAATGATCTTGTATGAACTACCTGAGTTCCAGAATTTCATGCCTACAGCCAACAACTCAAATCCTCTTTTTGATGAAAAGGTTTGCTTCTTATCACAAAAATGTTACCTTTTACTTGAGCATTAAACATATTTACTTAAACAAAGTCTATTGCTTAGATATATCCTTTTTGTCTAACAAGTGAAAAAATAATTTTAATTTGTTATTTAAAAAATCCATATAAGGCTATATTTGATGTGAATTTTTGTGACTTTTTTTATTCAACGGTTAATTTAAGTTTTATTCCCTTATAGATCTATTAAGTTATCATTATTTGAGTTTCATATTCTTATTTCATTTTTTTAGTGTGAAAATAAATAGATATAGAAAAGAAGAAAAAAGTAAGAACAAATTTTGGCAGCTATAATGTAATTTATTTTTTGAGAAAAGGTCGATAATGCCTTACTTACCTAAAATGATCAAAAATGCCCTCAATTTATAGTTTAGTCCAAAAATGTTCTTGCCCTCACTACTTTAGTAAGAAAATGTTCTTGCCATTGATAGTTTGTTTTGGAAATGTTTCTATTGTTACTACTTGAGTCAAAAATATATTATTTCTTTTCTTTCTGAACAAATCTTATTCCTATTAAAAGATATTACTTTTAAAGTACTCTATTATTGTTTTCTTTATTTTAGAATTACTTTAACTATTAAAAAATGTACCGTTTATACTGATAATATATATATATAAGATCATAGTAAATCAACCATTAATTTTTATTTTGATATTTATAATAAAATAAGAAATGTTTTTAGTATTATTTTTTTCCAATTGAAGTAGGATTAACATTTGCTAATAAAAAAAATATCATTAGGAAAAGAATGTGTATGTTCAAAAAGAAAATAAATAATATATTTATTTGTTAATAAAATTGGTGCATTTATACTCTACCGTCTAATATATGGTGCATATTTATCATTTTCGTTAAAAAAATTATATTTATTTAATTAAAAAGTATATAATAGTAATTTTTTAATTTAAACAATGTCGTGTTATTTTCAAAAGTTATCTCTACCGCTCTAGACTCAGCCCAAATGGAAGAAAAAACTAATGTATTTACATACTAAAAAACTTTTTTAAATATGAAACAAGATCATACACAATTTATCTCTCTCTCTCCATGTATATATATATGTGTGTATATATATATATATATATATATATTTGGCTTTTTTAAAAATATATAAATAAATGTGTGTAAGCACTTTTGGCTTCTCCACTCAATAACTCCAACTGTATCTGCAACAAAATTTGATACTTCAAAGCTCGCAGGTTTCTTGTCCCAACCTGGAACTTCTATCTATCCGGGGGCCTAACAATATAAGTGCTCTATGCTCTCACCAACTTCCAACTGACTACTTCACCAAACTTCAAAGATTGAAAGTATCAGATTGTGGAAAATTGAGAAACTTGATGTCTCCATCAGTGGCCAAAGGTCTTCTGAATCTCCAAGTGCTAGAGATACAAGATTGTCTATCAATGGAAGAAGTGATCACAAAAGGAGAAGGAATCATGACCTTATTTCCCCGATTGCAAGAGTTGTACCTTTTCAACCTGCCTAAGCTAGGGCATTTCTTTCTGACAGAGCATGCTCTTGAATTTCCATTACTCAGAATTGTGTCTATTCGTGACTGCCCTGGAATGAAGACGTTTGTTCAACTGGGAATATCTGTGAGTACACCGATTCTCAAATGTGATGATGAGGTGAAAGTAGATGATCTAAATAAATGGATACAGCAGAGGTTCAATAACAAGGTATGTCTTGTTCCGCTAGCTATGTAACTTATTGCTACATGATATTCTAAGGTTCTATTACTGCTCTCTTTAAGTTTTAGATACTTCATCAACTTTCTTTTACTTAATAAGCTAGTCATCTCTCTCTCTTCTTTTGCATTCTCTGTTTCCTGCAGCAACAAGAAGCTAGTCATGGCGACGAAGTTGAACCTAGAGGAGGTTCCAGTGGAGAAAGGAAAATTGATCCAATCTAATTTTGTTAAGAGTTTTTGAATAAGCATAGAGTACTTAAAAGGATTTCACCAGTGGTCTTATCAAGATTAGTTCGATTGGAGGAACTACATATCATGGGAGTAGAACATTGTAGCTACTCCACATCGAGGGATCTGAAATCCTTATCGTGGTCGACTGCACTGACATTGTAGTTTGTAAAAGGTGTTCAGTGTGTGTAATCTTGAAATGAAAACTCTGTTGCCTTTCTTCTGTTGGTTAGGCATAATTGTATAGATTTTTACCTCGTATAAATTTCTGTATTCGAATTATATAACGTACTAACTAATTACCTTCAATGTTGTTTACTTCCAGGGCGTACAATCGCACCCCATCTAATTTTATTATCAACCATAGATGTGCCCGAGTTCCCAAGACCTTGACCCTGGCAGATAGTCTGTTACAAGCTCTTTTTATTATTCCCGTTCACCGTACTAGTGTGTTTGTAACTTTAATGGAGTTAGGATTTTGAGTTTATCAGTGTTGTATTCTAGAAAAGCATGCATAGTAGATTCTGGATAAATTGTTTATACATATTAAGTGAATTTTTAAACACAAATACATGACAAAACCCGTAGACAGGGTTGTAGCTCCGCCCCTGATGCCCAGTGAACAACTTAATGAACTGTATACACAAATAGCTAAACAAACTAGCTAAATCAACTTCATCATCAACAACAATTTCCTATTCTACATAAAACATAAATCATTCCCAGTTATATTATGATTTCGGATAAATAAAAAGACCTCCAGAACTTGATAAAAAATCATGACGACATGCAGCAACCACCACTATTCCCACCAGAATCCGAGTCCTGGCCAGGAACAATGATCCTGGTTCCCTTTAAAGATTGTGACTTCCCATAATCAGCTCCCGGAGCTGCAATAAGCATATTCTTGCTAATGATTTTATAAATTTCTGTTAAAACTGTCATGAATGCACCCTCGACGTTTGTGGATTGAAGAGCTGATGTTTCCATAAAGAAGAGATTTCCCCTTTCTGCAAATTTTTGAGCATCTTCAACTGGTACAGCTTGAAGACTTCCTAGATCACATTTGTTCGCGATGAGCATTATAAGTATGTTCTTGTCCGCGTGACCTCTTAGTTCCTCCAGCCATCTAGCCATATGATCGAATGATTGGCATTTTGTTAAGTCGTAGACTAGCATCGCGCCAACTGCACCTCGATAATATGCACTTGTTACTGCTCTATACCTGAGAGAGAAATGAGAGATGATTCATTGAGTTACAACAATTATCAAATTGGCTATGTGGCTGTAACTCTTCAAAAGAAGATCCTTCAAAAGTAGAGCATTTTTGAGGATCCCAGCAACATTTTTCCCAAGAGTCCGAGCAACATAGCTTGAGAAGGTAAATGTTTACAGACAAAAATGGGATCTAGGGAGGGTAAGATGTATGCAAACCTTACCCCTACCTTTGTGGGGTAGAGAGGTTGTTTCCAATAGACCCTCGACTCAAAAGAGATGAATTGTAAGTCAAGAAGAAACATACATAGTGAAGTCTAAATCGCAATATAAACCACTCTTTAAGAAGATTTATCACAAAAACAAGAACGTCTCAAATATCTCGAACAAGTTGGGATCAACAATATGAAGTCTAACTAATAACCATGTCGTTCCATTTAGGCTAATCTTGGACCAATACTACACAAAATAAAATATAAAAAGCACTAGGATTTCTCTATATTTTTTTATACCTTTGACAAAACTAGACAATTCCAAGAAATAGTAAACGTACTAACTCCCAGAACGCCTCAATCCCAAGCAAGTTAGGGTCGGCTATCTAAATCTTCACTAACCAGGTCATTCCATTTAGGCTCATCTCAAACCAATATTACACAAAAATAAAAAGTACCAGAAATTCTCTATATTTTTATAACCAAACGACTTCCAGAAAAACATAGGACCTAAAGTAAACGTCCTAACATGCCTAACACATAATTTCAAACTAATTAATGTAACCTGCACAAATTTTTCGCTAAATATGCATGGATTGCGCGAAAAAATGAAAAAGAAAGACAACATCTCTGCATAAAAATTCGCTAAAGAGAACCAAACATAGAAAAATTGAAAAATTAAACAGACCTTTCTTGTCCCGCAGTGTCCCAAATTTGTGCCTTAACAGTTTTGTTTGAAACTCAACCCCAATTGTAGCCTTTGAATCTAAACTAAATTCATTTCTTGCAAATCTAGCCAATAATTGAGCTTTACCAATTGCGGAATCTCCAATTAAAACAATCTTAAAAACATAATCAGATTTTTGATTATAATGATCTGCATACAAATTTGAAGACATTATAACCCGAAAAATTTCCCCTTCAACCCAAAATTTGTATGAATGTATCTTCCAAATCTCCGGATTTTAGCGTATGGTTGAGAATTAGATATGTGTTGATCGAAATTTGTATCGGAAAAGATACAAATAAATGATCAAGATCCCCAGTAATTATGGAAATGAGCAAGATCAATTTCTCATAAATTTAAATTTATGTGTGGAATTTAGAATTTGCTTTATACATTCATAGGAAAGATGAAAAATTGGAAGAAAAAAAAAAAAGCAACAATTACTTTTCCCTTTTTACACTGTCAAAGAAGAATAATAGTATATGGAATTATGAGAGCTTCACTACTTTAAGACTTTAAAATGCTATCATTTTGACCCCACTCTTCTTATTCTTAACCCTAAATGCACAACTTATAAATCTAAGTGAATATACTACTTAGAACAAAACAACCAAATTCTCCATTGCATCTTTCATTTACATATCAAAATCTACATTGCTGCTCTTTCAGCTTTCATTTTCACACCAAATTCACCAACACATATCCTTTTTAAACCTTCACTTTACTTCCCAGTTACTAATAAAAACAAGTAGCAGAGTTCAGAGTTCAGAGTAGAGAAAAGGTACTCAACTGGTAACAAAGGAGATCATAGCTATGGATTTCCTATCTAAAGTTGTGGAAAAATTCTCAAATTTCATGATCAATAATGTTGGGTATCTCATTTACTACAATAGAAACATCAAATCTCTGGATAAAGAATCTGATAAGCTGGAGATAATCAGAAATGAGGTGCAGCAAGAAGCAGAGGCTGCCCGGAGAAACATACAAGTCATTTCTCCCAGTGTTGTGGCTTGGTTAACTAGTGTTGATACCACTACTGCAGATGTGGCTACTACATTGCGACGTAGAGCTGAGGTTGAAAGAGGCTGTTTCTATCGTTGCTAGTCCAAACTTGAAGTACCATCGATGAATTACAAAGAACTTCACCAAGAAATATTCCGGGAGTGATTGAAAATGTGTATCAACCTCTGAAGGTTTGCTATAATCACTTAGAAAGTGATGAAGCCAAGTACCTCTTTTTGCTTTGTTCCTTCTTCGAGGATGATAGTGATATCTTGCCTGAACAATTACTTAGAAAAGGAATGGGCTTGGCATCTTTTCAGAAATTGAAAATTTTTGAACATGCAAGAAATAGAATGCGTCTTCTGTTAGAAACTTTGAAAGATCGTTTCTTGTTATCCCAAGGTTGAAACAGAAATTATGTCAAAATGCCTGATGTGGTCCTTGACGTGGCTATATATATTGCTTCTGAGTGCAAGCATATTTTTATGGTAAGTCACTTCTGAGATACTCCTCATTTTCTTTCAAGTAAATATTGTACTTACTAAGCTAGTGATCATGTTTGTTCTTTTGCATTCTCTGTTTCCTGCAGGAACAAAAAACTAGTGATGGCAATGAAGCCGAATCTAGTGAGTGCAGATGTTATGAATGGGCCTAGACAAATATTCACAAAGCAGCCCAAAATAGGATTAAGTGGCTATGTGTGGGATCTGGGTTGATAAATAGAGACTTGAGAGAGCAAAATAGTATTATGCAAATTGTTGAGAAAATATCCAAGTCCTCTCATCCCCTTTCTATGAGTTCTTCTTCCCATCCCTTTCTTGTACTTGTGTTCTTCCAATTCTATTTAGTTCTTAAATTCCTTTGTAATTTCAATTACAATTTAGTGAAATAGACTTGTTGGTTGTTTGAATTTGAATTGAGTGGTCTTGTTATTGGGTTTGTTACAGCAGAAGCTAATGTCTGTGACTCCGAAGCTAGGAAGGTAATAAATAAGTACTCGATGAAATAGTTCAAATGTGTAAGTTTGCTTGAACATCACCTGATACCTATTCTGATGGAGTTAACAGGCAGAGGCGGATCTATGATATTGTAACCTATGAGTTTATATGAGCACAATAATTTTTACCCAGAGACTTTGTATATTAACTTGAGTTCATTTTAATATGTTGATGTATTTTCTCAATTCTATTTTGTTTTGAATGAAAAGTTACATATTATAGTAATATCTCGATGATCAGTGTGCATAATTTAGACTCTTTCGAAAATGTAAGCCACTAAAGACTTAATTAGTCTCTTTCACTAGAAGTAAATTGCTTTATTTAGCCAAACTAAAATTCTACTGTACTATATTTGGTTAAAAAAGGATAAAAGAGAGTCTGTTGTCACAGAATCACACACTCTATTTCATTAATATTTTTTTTTTTCTAGTTTTAAAGGAGTTGGAGAACTTTATAATTAGTTAGTACACATATTCATTGACAATAAAACTTATATATATTTAATTATTTTTATTTCTTTCTTTGTAAAATATTTAATTTAATTTCTTTTCACTTTAAACTTTTTTTCTAATTAATTTATTATCTTTTCACTTTTAATTATTTTTAAAAAATTATGTGTATTTTTTTAAAAAAAATAATTTTAAAAGTGTCCTTTAATTTTAGCGTTTAAATTTTTTTATGTTTATTTGATTTTCTTCACTTTTTTTTTATATCCGTTCAAAATTAACTTATTTTAAATATAAGACATTTGAAATCAAATCAAAACAAAAGACAAAGAAAATAAAATCAATAGAAAAATAAAAGAGAAAAAACAATGAATGTAGGTAAAAAAAAAAAGTTTCGATACAAGGTAAAAAACAATGTGTATTAATTAATTTAAATACAAGATTAAAAAAAAAAATAATAATTTTTTTTAAAAAATGAAATATTTAATTTTAAAAAAAATTTAAAAAAAATATTATTTAAAAAAAAAATTAATTAAAAAATAACATTTATACACGTGGCAGGCGAGTGTGTACAAACACAACCAACTTGGGTAGTTGAAAGTGCCACATCAGCACAATTGATAATTAGGCCTGGATCGCAAATAAAACTCTCTAATATTTTACTCGGCCCAATAATTCCATATAAGTCAGTCTCAATCATAATTCCTAACACATCGTCCCGTACAAAGTTGACTTGATTCACAACATTCCTTCACTCCGCAATAGTAGTAGACTTACTAATATTCTCTGCTGAAGTTTTAATGGATAACATTAATTTCTAGCAGTTCGATAAATGGTTAACTGCTTTTCCCATACACTTTTCTGTTAAATTGATCGTGAATCTAATGATATTTCTGTCTGCCTTGTGTTTTCATTCAATTGTTTTGCATATAAGCAGTGTCCTAGTATATATGTCTAAAAATGATAAACTATAAATTTCTGAATCGTTCCAAATTTATTGGGTGTCCTCAAAGGGACAGGGATCTCGCGAGATTTGGGGATCAAATTACTGTAACTAATCCAACAAGTGATAATTCACTTCAATAAATTTGAGAGCGTTATTCATTGGGATTTGAAAATACCAAATGCTAACCATTACTTTCCCCTTTTTTCTTCTTTCTATGTCTGCCATTACCACTACTTTAAGACTTGTTAATTACTTTTAGCTGGTCCCTAATCTCACTTTAGTCTTTATATATTGCCAATCTATTGAAGCAGTCACATGGTTAGTGTTCAAACTGCAACGATTTCATTGGAGGAGAAAAGTTAATTTAAAAGGAAAGTGCTTTAATGGTCATAAAAGCAAGCAAGAGAGGTAGTTGAGAATATAAAATTTACAAGTTAGGTAAACAACAAACTTTTTTAGGTTCAGAAGCACCAAGTTCTTAAATTATCTGAACAAGTATACTATATGGAATTATTAGACTTTAAAATGTAAGTAATGTTATCATTATGACCCCACTCTTCTTATTCTCAAAACCTAAATGCTCACCTTATAAATTTCAGTGAATATATTACTTGGAAGAAAACAACCAAATTCTCCATTGCTACTCTTTGATTTTCATACCAATTCTCCACTTCCGCTCTCATATTTCATTTATATACCAAATTCTCACCTTTCCACTCTCATATTTCATCTTCATACCAAATTCTCCATTTCCGCTCTCTCATATTTCATTTACATACCAAATTCTCCATTTCCACTCTCTGATATTTCATTCATACCAAACTCTCCATTTCCACCATTTTTACACCTCTACTTCCCAGTAACTAAGAAAACCAGTCACCATTTTTGAAGTACTTTATTATTTCTTTATTTCTTATATGTCTTATATATAAGATCATAGTAAATCAACCATTGATTTTTATTTTGATATTTATAATAAAATAAGAAATATTTTTAATATTATTTTTTCGAATTGAAGTAGGATAAACATTTGCTAATAAAAAAATATCATTAGGAAAAAAATGTGTTCAAAAAGAAATAAATAATATATTTATTTGAAAAATGACATTTTTGCCTTATTAAGTAACAATAAAGGCATTTTAGACCATTTTCGTTTATTTTTTATAATTGCAGAAAAATGGGACATCTATGATGAATTTTACAAGCAGACGAGTGAAACCCAAATTATTCATTGAATTAAGGGAAAATAGACAAATATACTGCTCAACTTTGCGATTTTGAGCAAATATACCTCTTGTTAATAAAATTGGTGCATATATACATTTACCGTCTAATATATGGTGCATATTTATCATTTTCATTAATAAATTTATATCTATTTTATTAAAAAAATATATAATTGTAATTTTTTAATTTAAAAAATGTGATGTGCCTTTCAAAAATTATCTCTACTGCTCTAGACTCAGTCCAAATGGAAAAATAATACTAATGTATTTGAGATACAAAAAAACTTATTTTAAATATGAAACGAGATCATATACATTTTTAAAATATGTTTGGCTAATTAAAAATATCATATCATCATCATTCATATATTCATTCATATTCATATATTACTAAAAGTGGAAGCTCCAAAGTGTAAAGTTGAAATACCATTTTATTTCTATATTAAAACTTTTTTTTAAATCATTTATTATTAGTTATTATATATTAAATATAAATATTATGGGATGCTAAAAATCTACTTTCTTTTTTAATCATATATTATTAGTTTATTATATATTAAATATAAATATTATGGATGCTAAAAATCTACTTTCTTTTTTTAATGAAATAGTAAAATGCCTGAAGAATTTGAAAAATTAGTTTATATATTAAATATAAATATTATGGGATGCTAGAAATCTACCTTTTTTTTTAATGAAATAGTAAAATGCCTGAGGAATTTGAAAAGCCAATTTTTCATTATTATTATTATTATTATTAATAATAATAATATTAATAATATCATCATATATATTATTAAAAGTGGGAAGAAATTTAGGAAAAAGTTAAATTGTTGTTTTTCCCCTACATTAAATTAAAATGTTATAAAATATCTAATTTATTAAATACTCTATCACTAATTAAGATTATCATATTAAGTTTTGCAGTAATATAATTAATATGTATTTGAGTATACATACGGATGAAATAATTTCCTTGGTACTGCCACTTATTTCAATATTCTAGAATGACTTATCATTTTCCTATACCAATTCAATGTTTTAAAGTTCTTTTCAACTTCCAACAATATGATTTCAGAATTTTATAAATAGCCAGATCAGTGTATCATGCTAGACTAGATTCATTGATGTTCTCCCCCTCCTTTTCTTCTTCTAAATTCATCTTCAATGTGACTGGTAAGGATTCCAATGATATTTCTCATATGTCGCCTCTCTTAACCATCTATTAACTTATTATTATGCTTGATTATGAATTATTCTTGGGATGCTAATAATTCTATCACGGCATACATAGTTTCTTCCTTTATAAATTGGACATAAAATATTAGTCCACTAGACTTTCTTATGATATTTTTAATTTATCGGTTAGTCTTTCTTATTCAGATTAATAAATTGCTTTGTTTAACCTTTTTCATTTTGTATGCATATGATGACATGTATAAATTATTATTACTTTATTTAAGTTAATTGGGTTGATATTACACACGTTTCTATACATAAGTTAGGCCTATATAAATTTTATATAATAATAAAGGTCAAACGTGCAAGGCATGTTCTCAGAACTAGTATTAATATAAGTGGGAACAAAAAAAAGTTAAAAGTTGAAATACCAAAATAACCCTATAAAGTTGAGTTACTACAATAATATCATTAATAAAATATATAGTTAAATAAATAATAATTTTTTTATAATTTTTTCTGTAATGATTTATTGGGTTGATATTTTCTTAATATTAAATGAAGGAATACACATCAATCATCAATTTTACCCCTACATCTAGGGGTGTGCAAAAACCGATTTAACCAGTAAACCAAACCGAAAAAAACACTATTGGTTTATTGATATTGGGTTATTGGGCTAACGGTTTTTAAACGGTTTTGCAAATTTTTTTATTGGGTTATTGGTTCGGTTTCCGGTTTTATAATTTTTGTTAATGGTTAAACCGATAACCCAATAAGACTATACTAAATTTACTAGTCTTATTGTTAATGGTTAAACGATTGTTACTTTCACACTTTTTGTTAATGGTTAAACGATTGTTACTTTCACACTTTTTCCTTTGAATGTGTCTAGTGTCTAAACTTGCAAGAAAAATGATTGTTACTTTTATGATTATTACTTTCATGCCAAATGTTGGAAAAATCATATGGTATTTTCTTATTGGTTAAACCGAAAACCGAACCGTTAAGTACCATAAACTGATTAACCAAAAACTGATAAGAAATATGTTATTGGTTTGGTTATCGGTTTGAAGTATTTACAAACCGAAAACCGATAAACCGAACCAATAACACCTAAAATCGAACCGAATCGACCGATGCGCACCCCTACCTACATCAAATCAATCTTACAAAGTTGAATTACCATTTTACCCCTACATCAAATCAATATCCTATTAATTATATTAAATTGACTATTTTACCCTTTCACTAAAACTCTACTAATACAATATTCTGTACAAAATTGTAAACATACGTTCTATTAAATATTACCATTAGTAATAAGAGTTTTTTATTAACCAATTACAAGAATTATCTCTTCCTAACTCTAATCAAAATAGGTAGAATTTAAGGAGTAACAATTAATTATACTGCATTTTAGACCAAATTCATCTATACAAAAATAGTAACAATTATTTATTTGCAGTAGTTATTGTAAGCTATTCGGATACCAACTCTTTAATTTAGTACCTCTTCTTATTTCAATATTTATTTGCTTAGTCTTTCGAGGTTCCATAAGATATATTTTGTATAGCCTTTTCATATTCTATTCTAATCTATACTATCTTAAAAGCACGAACTTCCTAACTTTAATGTTAAATTATTATAATAGTCCCAACTTAAGACACCCAACTCATTATATATTCTATATTTAATATTATATTTATATACACTATATTATATTAAATGCAGACACATTTTCACATTGATCGGTAATGACTTTTTCGAAAGGTTGTGTCTTTTTTTTTATAGAGTTGTGACTTTTTTAATGAGTTATGACATTTCCGAAAAGTTGTGATTTTTTTGAAGGATTGTGACTTATCTGAAAAGAC
>NC_064284.1:6181284-6259465 GCF_019186545.1 Solanum stenotomum | reverse complement strand
TTTCAGTGCTTTGATTCTTAGTGTCTTTGACCCTCTTATTGTTCTTAATCTCAGGCCATACAAGATAGCAAAGGCCATGTGGGATTATTTACAAAAGGTTTACAACCAAGACCACAGCGTAAGGCGTTTTCAGTTAGAGCATGAAATTGCTATGTATTCTCAAGGAGGTCTCTCTGTTCAAGATTATTTATCTGGATTTCAAAACTTATAGGCCGAATTTACCGATATCGTTTATGCTAAAATACCTTCTGAATCTCTCTCCATCATTCAAGGAGTTCGTGAATAAAGCAAGCGAGATCAATTTTTGATGAAATTACAATCTGATTTTGAAAGTGTTCGCTCCAACTTGATGAACCGTGATCCATCTCCCACGTTAGATGTCTGTTTTAGGAAATTGCTTCGTGAAGAGCAGCGTCTCTTTACACAAAATGCTTTTCATCAAGGAAATGTTGTCACTGTTTCAGTTGCAACTCAAGGGAAAGGAAAGGGCATGGATATGGCTAGAACTCAATGCTACAGTTGCAAGAAATATGGTCATATTGCTAGCAATTGTGGCAAGAAGTTCTGTAATTATTGTAAGCAACAAGGACACATTATCAAAGAGTGTCCCACACGTCCTCAAAACCGTAAGGAAAATGATTTTCTAGTTGGGATAAATGGTTCCACTACAGATAACTCGTCTTCAGTGGGACAAGTTCTTACTCCTGAAATGGTACAACAAATGATCTTGTCAGCATTTTCAGCTTTGGGGCTGCAAGGTAATGAGGTAATATTTAAATTTTGGCTTGTTGATTCTGGCGCTTCCAATTATATGACCAACTTAACTAATATACTCAAAAACATCCGTGAGTATAATGGTCCAACACAAATTCAGGTTGCCAATGGTAGTAATTTACCCATTACCAAGGTTGGGGATATAACTGAAACTTTCAAGAATGTTTTTGTATCACCAAAGCTCTCCACTAGTCTTATTTTAGTTGGCCATTTGGTAGATAATAATTGTGATGTTAATTTTTCTCGTAATGGTTGCCTTGTGCAGGATCAGGTGTCGGGGACGATAATCGTGTAGGGGCCTAAAGTTGGAAGATTGTTTCCTATACACTTCTCTATTCCTCGTGTTCTAGCTTTTGCTTCTACCACTACTAAGAATGAGGTTTGGAATAAACATCTAGGACATCCAAATTCGATTGTGTTGTCTCATTTGTCCAATTCTGGTTTATTGGGAAATAAAAATCAATTTTCAGCTGCTTCCTTTGATTGTTCTACTTGTAAATTAGGCAAAAGTAAAACTCTTCCTTTTCCTAATTTTGGTAGTCGTGCTGCAAAGTATTTTGATGTCATTCATAGTGATGTTTGGGCTATTTCACTAGTTATTTCTCATGCTCATTTCAAGTATTTTGTGACATTTATAGATGACTATAGTCTGTTTACATTGGTGTATTTTCTTCGATCTAAATCTGAAGTGTTTTCCATATTCAAGAAATTTTTGGCTTATGTTGAGACTCAATTTTCCACATGCATCAAAATATTAAGATCTGATTCTGGTGGAGAATATATGTCTCATGAATTCAATAATTTCTTGCTTGAGAAAGGAATTGTATCACAACGCTCTTGCCCATATTCACCCCAGCAAAATGGGGTTGCTGAGCGTAAAAATCGTCATCTTTTAGATGTCACTCGTACTTTATTGATTGAGTCCTATGTTCCATTTAAATATTGGGTTGAAGCTTTGTCTATTGCTGTCTATTTGATTAATAGACTTCCATCTAAAGTGTTACATCTTGAGTCTCCATATTATCGTCTTTTTCACAAGCATCCTAACAATCATAGTTTTCATACATTTGGTTGTGTTTGTTTTGTGCACCTGCCTCCTTCTCAACGCAATAAACTCTATGTTCAGTCTATTAAAAGTGCTTTTATGGGCTATAGTACTTGCAGAAAGGTTTTATTTGCTATGATCCAAGTTCTAACAAATTTTGTGTTTCTAGAAATGTTATTTTCTTTGAGAATCAATATTTCTTTCCTACTCATGTTGAGTCATCTTCTGTTTCTCCTCTTCTTCCTACTTTTGAGGATTTATCATTGTCTTCTAAGTGGTTCAAACCAGGATTTGTGTATGAACGACGTCGGCCAGCTTTACCCCTTCCTGAAACAGATCTGCCACCTGAGACTGCTCCATAACCAGAATCTGAGATTTCTTCAAGGTCTGCTCCTCTTGAGCCTCCTTGGTGATCTACTAGAGTGTCTCAAACTCCTAAACGGTATGGTTTTTCTACTACTTTATCCACCAACTCTATTCCAATAGGTTACTCACAAGCCTCCAAGCTTGAATGTTGGCAAAAAGCAATGGAGGAGGAACTTTTGGCTATTAAAGAAAATAACACATGGGACGTTGTTCCTTGTCCTCCAAATGTCCGTCCAATTGGATGTAAATGGGTTTATTCAATTCAACTTCATTCTGATGGAACTCTTGATCGGTACAAAGCTCGATTAGTGGTCCTTGGCAACAAACAAGAGTATGGTGTAGACTATGAGGAGACTTTTGCACCTGTAGCAAAAATGACTACGGTGCGAACTATTATTGCCATTGCTGCATCACAAAATTGGCCTCTTCATCAAATGGATGTCAAAAATGCTTTTCTTCATGGTGATCTCAAAGAAGATATTTATATGAAACCCCCACCTGGTTTGTTCTCATCACCTATATCAGATGTATGCAAGTTGAAGCGGTCTTTATATGAATTAAAACAAGCTCCAAGAGCTTGGTTTGACAAGTTTCGGTCTACTTTGCTTCAATTCTCTTTTGCGCAGAGCAAATATGAATCGTCTTTGTTTCTTCGAAAAACATCTGCAGGTTGTGTTCTTCTTTTGGTGTATGTAGATGACATTATTATTACAGGAATTGATTCTTCACTAATCACTAGCCTCCAGCAGCAGCTTAAGGATTCTTTTCATATGAAAGATCTTGGTACTCTTACATACTTTTTGGGGTTAGAAGTTCATTATAATTCTTTAGGTGTGTTCTTGAACCAACACAAATATACTCAGGACTTGATTGCTTTGGCTGGTCTTCAAGAATCTTCCTCTGTAAATACTCCATTGGAATTGAATCTAAAGTACAGTCATGCAAAAGGAGATTTTCTTTCTGATCCAACTTTGTATCGGCAATTAGTTGGGATCCTAAATTATCTTACTATTACTCGGCCTGATATCTCTTTTGCATTTCAACAAGTGAGTCAATTTATGCAGGCTCCACACCATCTACATTTGGTGGCTATTCGTCGCATCATTCGATATCTCTTGGGAACATCTACTCATGGATTATTCTTTCCTAGTGGTTCTAAGATTCAACTTAATGCATTTAGTGATTCTGATTGGGCTGGATGTCCTGATACTCGTCGCTCTGTCACGGGTTGGTGCATGTTTTTTGGAGATTCCTTGATATCTTGGAAGAGCAAGAAGCAAGACCGCATATCAAAATCTTCCACCGAGTCTGAATATCGAGCAATGTCTACTGCTTGCTCTGAGATTGTTTGGCTTCGTGGTTTACTTGTAGAAATTGGATTTCCTCAATCTAATCCCACTCTTCTCCATGCTGACAACACAGTGCTATTCAAATTGCTACTAATCCAGTTTATCATGAAAGGGCCAAACACATTGAAGTGGATTGTCATTATATTAGAGAAGTTGTAGACAAAAGAGTCATTACTCTTCCACATGTATCCAGTGATCTTCAAATAGCTGATGTGTTTATAAAGTATAAGGCACGACAACGTCATCAGTTTCTGGTAGGCAAATTGATGCTTTTTGATCCACCGGCATCAATTTATGCTATAACTCTAAATATTTGTGTAATGATAATAGGAGATAGCATAGATTAATGTAGAATATTTTCGGAGATATTACAATTAGGAATAGCATATATTTAGGGATATATGGCAGATTTTTAGGCATGTAAATCAGAATTCTTTCTATTTAATGGAAGAACTCTCGTTTGAGAGAACTCATTCAGCAAAATTGACAAATAAGCCTAACAAACTTGACTACCTCTTCTTCTTCAGCCTCTTCAGTATGCTCAAAGAACCTCCTAATGCTTTCCCCTCTTGTTATTGTAACAAAACCATCCCCAACCACAAGCCTGCAATGTACACATTGTTGTCCCTTCAATGCATGTGCTTTGACAGAAAGTTCAGTACATCTACCATCCAGTTTCCATGCCCGTAGAGTGATATAGCAGGCATTGAAACCGCTCAAGTCTAGACCACTGACTTGCACTCTTCCACTCAAGCCAACATTTTCATAGTCCAATATATCACATTTTCCTTCTCCAGTTCCAACTGCCCATTCAAAGTGATGATATGTCCCAAAGGTATCAATGAACGCCTGATGCCAGTCAGCTACAATTGTGTCGTGAGAAACCTGAACACAAGAGAGTAAAATGGCATTAATCTAGGTGCAAATAACAGCCTCTTTCACTTTATCTGCACTAAGTTCTAGGAGTGGTAGCATTTTTTGTCAGTAGCATTAGTATCTTAGGTCTCCATGTTTGCTCTCCTTTAATTCCACATTTGGTGGGTAGTTGGGATGGTGTAGTGGAAGGGGGAAGTTGGGGCCACTGATTCACTCTCAAGTCCTTTTAACACAACTGAAATGCCATCAATGAAATGATATGCAGAAAAGACCATTGACCAAAATGGGAACAATTTACTAATAATCCATGAAACTAAAAACTAGAAGGGTAGAAGAAAGGGGGGGATCAGGCCTTGAACATCATCTGAGGTATTTGAAGACCAAAAAAGCGACGATGGAGCTAAACTCGTTACATCAATATCTGAGTTAGGAAATGTATGATATATATGATAGATAGAGTTAAGTCTGATGTATACATCAACTGTCTACTCGATGTTCTAGTATTAATCCACAATCAATGCTGAAAGAACTTTTGTCCAATATATATGAAGAGAAATAATTAATGAAGAATTTAGAAGCGGGGGGCTGATTTAGAATTTGAAGTTTATTGAAACCTACAATAACTGTGTTCACAATCAACTACATCTGGTACCTTGAACAACATCTGGTAAAACGTTGTCGTATTTAAAGACCCACAAAGGGATGATAGAGCTAAGTTCTTTACTGTATCAATCTCTGAGTTAGCTTGCAACAATATAGACTGAATTCTTGAATATCAAATGGAATCGAGTGGAGTCGATTACTAAATCAGAACATGGCAAATTAGTTAATCCTTTCAGTTTCAATTTGTTTAACCTATTTTTCTTTTTAGTCCATGAAATAACAAAAGAATAAGTTTTTCCGTAATTTTTTAATACAAGATTAAAAAAGAAAGGGAAAATGCATAAGTACCCCCCCAGCCTATGCCCGAAATCCCAAAGACACACCTAACCTTTACTAAGGTCCTATTACCCCCCCGAACTTAATTTATCTATAATATTCTACCCCTTTTCAGCCTATGTGGCACTATCCTCGAAAAAATGTCAACATGCGTTAGGCCCACAAGACAGTGCCACGTAGGCCAAAAAGGTGTAGAATGTGTGTCTCTGGGATTTCGGGTATAGGCTGGGGGGGTACTTATGCATTTTCCCAAAAAGAAATTACTTTCTTAAAAACTGTGCCAAATCAAAATAGGCTAAGCAAATTGAAAAAAAATAAATTAAATGTCTGATCACTAGTTGATGCATTCTACGAGTTAAAATGTTTAGTTTAGGTCCTATGTTTTCTTGGAGTCGTCTAGTTCTGTCAGAGGTATAAAAAAATATAGAGATACTTGATGTCTCCAAAATGCTTTACTTCAAAGGATCCTCTTTCGAAGAGTCAGAGCAACATAGCCCATTTAGTAATTGTTGTAACTCAATGAATCATCTCTCATTTCTCTCTCAGGTATAGAGCAGTAACAAGCACACATATTATCGAGGTGCAGTTGGCGTAATGCTAGTCTATGACTTAACAAAACGCCAATCATTCGATCATATGGCTAGATGGCTGGAGGAACTAAGAGGTCATGTGGACAAGAACATAGTTATTATGCACATTGTGAATAAATGTGATCTAGGAAGTCTTCGAGCTGTACCAGTTGAAGATGCTCAAGAATTCGCAGAAAGGGAAAATCTCTTCTTTATGGAAACATCAGCTCTTCAATCCACAAACGTCGCATGACAGTTTTAACAGAAATTTATAAAATCATTAGCAAGAATATGCTTATTGCAGCTACGGGAGCTGATTTTGGGAAGTCACAATCTTTAAAGGGAACCAGGACATTGTTCTTGGCCAGGACTCGGATTCTGGTGGGAATAGTGGTGGTTGATGCATGTCCTCATGATTTTTTATCGAGTTCTGGAGGTCTTTTTATTTATCCGAAATCATAATATAACTGGGAATGATTTATGTTTGGCATAATACATAAATATATCCTTTAACTTAACCTCATTTTACATCTATGCCCTCCAACTTTTAGTGTGCACAAATAGACACTTAAACTTGTATAAAGTTGAACAAATAGACACACGAGTCCTACGTGTCACAATACACGTAGGACACCACGCAGGACACAAATTTCCATGTAGGATGCCATGTAGGACGTTTGTGTCTATTTGTTCAATTTTATACAAGTTTAAGTGTCTACTTGTGCACACCCAAAGTTGGAGGGTATAAATATGAAATGAGGCAAAGTTAAAGGGCATATTTATGTCTTATGCCTTTATGTTTTATGTAGAATAGGAAATTGTTGTTGATGATGAAGTTGATTTAGATAGTTTGTTTAGCTATTTGTGTATACAGTTCATTAAGTTGTTCACTGGGCATCAGGGGCGGAGCTACAACCCTGTCTACGGGTTTTGTCATGTATTTGTGTTTAAAAATTCACTTAATATGTATAAACAATTTATCCAGAATCTACCATGCTTGCTTTTCTAGAATACAACACTGATAAACTCAAAATCCTAACTCCATTAAAGTTACAAACACACTAGTATGGTGAACGGGAATAATAAAAAGAGCTTGTAACAGACTATCTGCCAGGGTCAAGGTCTTGGGAACTCGGGCACATCGATGGTTGATAATAAAATTAGATGGGGTGCGATTGTACGCCCTGGAAGTAAAAAGTTTGCCAGTAATGGATATGTCATCCAACCATAAATTACTCAGACATAGCGTCCTCGGATTTGACAACCTCTGAATGGATGCTGGAAAAGGCGGAATGGTTTACTCATTCCAACAAAAAAATCATCATGTGATGTGATCAATCTTTCAAAACAATGTAGAATTCAAGATGACATGAGAAAATCAATCTACATATTAGTTGTTAAATATAATGAAAGATGAACTTAGAATCACAGGCGGATCCAAATTTATAGTTTACAGAATTCTGCAGTGACCTCAAGTTTATATCACAATCAACTATTTTTTAGATATTACTAATACATATACTAGATCTATATCCAATAGCTAGTAGGTTGACATGAACCGATAGGTTACAATAATGTAGATCTGCCTCTCCTTGTTAATTACCTCCATCACGAGCATAGGTACCAAGTGATGTTCGAGGTTTTACTTGCATTATTTTATTGAGTTTTTCCTACCAGCTTCCTAACTTCTGGCATGACTAGGTTTAGCTTCGTCGTCATCACTTAGCTTCGTAGTCATCACTAGCTTCGTCATCATCACTAGCTTCGTCGTCATCACTAGCTTCTTGTTCCTGCAGGAAACAGAGAATGCAAAAGAAGAGAGAGATGACTAGATTATTAAGTAAAAGAAAGTTGATGAAGTATCTAAAACAGAAAGAGAGCAGTAGAGCCTAATTAGAATATCATGTAGCAACTACTTATATAGCTAGCGGAATAAGACATACGTTGTTATTGAATTCCTGCTGTATCCATTTATTCAGATCTAGTATCACCTCATCACAATATTTGAGAATTGGTGTACTCACTGATATTCCCTGATGAACAAACGTCTTCATTTTAGGGCAGTCATTAAAACTCAGAAAACTTAGAAATGGAAATTCAAGGGCATGGTTTGTCAGAAAGAAATGCCCTAGCTTAGGCAGATGGGTGAGATTCAGGTATTCCAAACGGGGAAATAAGGTCATGATTCCTTCTCCTTGTTCTTCCTCTTCTGTGATCACTTCTTCCATTGATTCACAGTGTTCTATCCATAACTCTTGGAGATTCAGAAGACCTTTGGCCACTGATGGAGACATCAAGTTTCTCAATTTTCCACAATGCAATACTTCCAATCTTTGAAGTTTGGTGAAGTAGTCAGTTGGAAGTTGGTGAGAGCATAGAGCACTTATACTGTTAGTCTCAACGATGAATAGGTCTTCCAGGTTGGGACAAGAAACCTGAGAGCTTTGAAGTATCAAACATTGTTGCAGATACAGTTGGAGCTATTGAGTGGAGAAGCCAAAAGTGCTTACACACATTTATTTATATATTTTAAAAAAAGCCATATATATATATATAAATTGTAGGGAAAATGCATAAGTACCCCCCAGCCTATGCTCGAAATCCCAGAGACACACCTAACCTTTACTAAGGTCCTATTACCCCCCGAACTTAATTTATCTATAATATTCTACCCCTTTTCGGCCTACGTGGCACTATCCTTGAAAAAAATGTCAACATGCACTGGGCCCACAAGATAGTGCTACGTAGGCCAAAAAGGGGTAGTATATTACATATAAAATAAGTTCAGGGGGTAATAGGACCTTAGTAAAGATTAGGTGTGTCTCTGGGATTTCGGGTATAGGCTGGGGGTACTTATGCATTTTCCCTAAATTGTATATGATCTTGTTTCATATTTAAAAAAAGTTTTTTAGTATGTCAAATACATTAGTATTTTTTTCCATTTGGGCCGAGTCTAGAGCGGTAGAGATAACTTTGAAAATCACGCGACATTTTTTAAATTAAAAAATCACTATTATATACTTTTTAATTAAATAAATATAAATTTTTTAACGAAAATGATAAATATGCACCATAAATTAGACGGTAGATGTATATATGCACCAATTTGATTAACAAATAAATATATTATTTATTTTCTTTTTGAACATACACATTCTTTTCCTAATGATATTTTTTTAATTAGCAAATGTTAATCCTACTTCAATTGGAAAAATAATAATACTAAAAACATTTCTTATTTTATTATAAATATCAAAATAAAAATTAATGGTTGATTTACTATGATCTTATACATAAGATATGTATTATCAGTATAAAGGGTACATTTTTTAATAGTTAAAGTAATTTTAAAATAAAGAAAACAATAGGAGAGTACTTTAAAAGTAATATCTTTTAATAGGAATAAGATTTGTTCAGAAAGAAAAGAAATAATATATTTATGCGGAAAGAAATATTTTTGACTCAAGTAGTAACAATAGGAACATTTCCAGAACAAACTATCAATGGCAAGAACATTTTCTTACTAAAGTAGTGAGGGCAAGAACATTTTTTGGACTAAACTATAAATTGAGGGCATTTTTGATCATTTTAGGTAAGTAAGAATATGAAACTCAAATAATATCAAAAATTATTATTTATTTTCACACTAAAAAAATGAAATAAGAATATGAAACTCAAATAATGATAAGTTAATATATCTCTAAGGGAGATATTTAAAACTTAAATTAACCGTTGAATAAAAAAAGTCACAAAAATTCACATCAAATATAGCCTTATATGGATTTTTAAATAACAAATTAAAAAAATTAATTTTAATTTTTTTTTTTTTACTAGTTAGACAAAAAGGATATATCTGAGCAATAGACTTTGTTTAAGTAAATATCTTTAATGCTCAAGTAAAAGATAACATTTTGGTGATAAGAAGCAAACCTTTTCATCAAAAAGAGGATTTGAGTTGTTGGCTGTAGGCCTGAAATTCTGGAACTCAGGTAATCCCCTGAAGATCATTGTTTGTAACAGAGGGAACTCAATGCGCTCAATATTGTCACTGCAAAAGTGAGTCAGGCAATGCATAAGCTGAATGCTCAACTCATATAAATTGGGGAACTTGATTACTTCATGTGTTGTCTTCAATAAATGTGTCATTGAATCACATTCATTGAGGCCGAGAGATTTCACATTCTGAAATTCATTCAGCTGCAACTCCGTCAACACATTATTAGAGCCCTCTCCGTATGAATCTACAAATTCGCTCTCCTTCAACAGTTGGCAGATCCAATCACCCAATGGGGCAGTCTCCGTGACATCTAAACGAATACTCTTGTCGTACTCATCAATGCTTGAAATCCCAGGGTAAGCTACAACCATATCAAGAGTGTACCGTGTCAACTTGGAGGGAAGGCCAAGGTTACTGTACATCACATCACTCAAATCTTCTACTTCCACAATATGTAGTTCCTCCAATTGAGCTAGTTTTCCTATCGCCCCTGCTGAAATCCTTTTAAGTGCTCTTATCTCATTCCAAAACTCTAACCTAATTAGCTTGGTCAATTTTCCTATCTCCTCTGGCAGCTCATCTAACTTACAATCTCTTATGCTGACAATTTCTAATTCGACAAGTTCCCCAATAAAGGATATGTCATCCAACCTTAAATTACTCAGACACAGAGTCCTCAAACTTGACAAACTCCGAATGGATGCTGGAAAACATATAATGGACTGCTCATATATGTGTCCCCTCAGGCTCAAGACATTGAGGTTACTCATTTCATCAAAAAAATTGTCCTGTAGTTTGAATGGATCTTTAAAACGGAGTTTCAACATTAAAAGCTTCAGTTTTGTGCAAATTATTGGTCTAGGATGCTCATCAAATTTATTTGCAACAATTGACATGTGACTGAAATGCTCATAAGAAGTTCTACTTGGGAACTGTTCCGAGTTAACATTGTGACTTACCATAAAGTTATTCTCTCCTTCAGACGCAATACTTATAGCCACATCACGGACCACATCATTCATTTTCACATGATTTTTGTCTGAACCTTGGGATAACAAGAAACCATCTTTCAATATTTCTAACAGAAGACACAACCTATTTCTTGCATCTTCTAAATTTTCGATTCCCGAAAAGATGCGAAGCCCCATTCCATATTTAAGCAATTCTTCAATCCAAATATCACTATCTTCCTCGAACAAAGAACAAAGCAAAAACAGATACTTGACTTCATCACTTTCCAAGTAATCATAGCTTAGCCTCAGAGGTTTATACACCTTTGTGTGCACTCCCGGGATATTTCTTGTTTCTGCACGACGTAATTGTTTAAGGGCATCCTCCCATGAAGGCATGTCTTTACCCTTAAGTGCTCCTGCAACTGTAATAATTGCAAGTGGCAACCCCTTGCATTCTTTGGCAACCTTTTTTGCTATGTCAACCAGAGAAGGATCGTTGCCAAAATCACCAACTTTCTGACTGAAAAGGAACCATGCTTCCTCTTCAGATAAGGTTCCCACTTCTATGATCTTCTGAGCTTCCATTGCTTCACAAACATTTCGGGATCGCGTGGTCAATATCACTTTGCACCGATGGTTGTGGTTGCTACCGCTGGGACTTCCAAGTTTGTCTAGATCATGAAGAGCCTCCCAAACATCATCCAAGATGACAAGGGTGTGGCTGTTCTGATCCATTAATCTTGTACGCAGCAGATCTCCACGACTCCACAAATTATCCCCTTCTAATTTCAGCCCGAGTCCCTCTGCGATCTCACCCTGAACTTTTTTCAAATCTGGTTGTTGACTGACAGTTACCATGACGACATCTTTGAACAACCTTTCTTGTTTCACCTTTTGTCTGATTTTGTCAGCCAGTGTTGTCTTACCAACACCTCCCAAACCACATAGCCCAATCATAGTGACCCCGTCATCTCTCAAAGCTGCCATGACCTCTTCCTCTTTCAATTTTCTGGAGTCAAACACCTCACCATAGTTACTAGGTATAGCCTCACTTTGAATTGGATGATCAAAGGAGATTACATCAGACCTGTTGCTTTCATTTTGAAGTTGAATCAACTCCAGTGTAATTTTCTTAGCTCTCCTGCTCATCAAGTAACGTGACTTCAGGTTTGGACACCAACCATAAAAGCAACCCCTTTCAACCTCAGCTGTACCTTGCCTTACAGCTTCCACATGTTCAGTAGTGGTATCAACACTAGTTAACCAAGCCTCGCCATTGCGTGAAATGCGTTTTAAGTTTCTCCGGGCAACTTCTGCTCTTTCCTCCACCTCACTTTTGATGTTCTTCAGCTTCTCAGATTCTTTATCCATACATCTGATGTTGCTCTTGTAGCAATATAAATACCCAATCCCTCGCACAACTGGCTGCATCAAGCAACCTGTGACTTTTTCCACAAAAATAGATAAGAATTCCATCGACAGTATAGTTTAGTAATAAGCCTTTTTTCAACTATCAAGTCTGAACTCTGCTATTGGTTTTTTTTTATCTTTTGCTTTCTAATTCTCTTTGGGAAGAAATTGTGTAAAATTGGTGGAAATGGATAATTTGGTATGTAAATGAAATATGAGAGAGCGGAATTGGAGAATTTGGTATGAAAAATGGAAGGTAGAAGAGCAGCAATGTAGAATTTGGTATGAAAATGAAATATGAGAGAGCGGAAATGGAGAATTTGGTATGAAAAATCAATGAGTGGCAATGTTTGAGAATTTGCTATGAAAATGAAAGACCAGAGAGCGGAAATGGAGAATTTGGTATGAAAATCAAAGAGTAGCAATGTTGGAGAATTTGGTATGAAAATGAATGCTTAAGAGAGGCAATGGAGAGTTTGATTGTGTTATTCCAAGCAACAAATTCACAGAGATTTATAAGCTGTCAAAACAATATCTTTAAAGTGAGAGTATTGATTAGCTAACATATTAAAGTAGTGAACATCTGATTCCATATCTTCCTTCACTCAAACTCATGTTACGACTTTCCCAAAATATATGCTTTCTTGCAATGGCAGACACTATAAAGAAGAAAAAGAGGAAAAGTAATTGTTGCTTTTTCCATTTGCTTGCCAAGTACTCAAAGATCAGACTTTGTCCATACATTCTCTCCAATATTTGACAAAGTATATCCTTTCTAGTTTATTCCGATTTGCCTAAGCTTTGGTGGACAGAGTTACCTAGTAGGACTTTATTTTAAATGTGATTATTATTATAAAATAGGCACTCGATTTTTTTATGACAAGGATACTTGCAACTAAGTTTTTTAAAAAAAAAAAAAATTTAAGCCATCACCATCACAGCTTAAAGCTATTAGGTGTGGGGGGTTTGGCTAGACCCCTACCATGTCTATAATTTGCAACTAAGTTTAAATACTCGAAAATCCAAAAAGCTAAGCAGAAAATTTCCACTATTAAACAGAGAAAACAGTACAGCATATATTCCTAGTAATTACAATGGAGAGCAACATGTTTGAATGGATAGGAAGATGAAATATATAAATCACAGTAATTAGTAATAAATAAGACAATTACATTGGTATTAATAAGGAATTCTTGCTCCTAGAATTCAGCCTTGAGAACGTTGTTAGGATAGGAAATTTACTTTGGAAAGAATGCACATCTTTGGGAAATGTGGAGCATTAATATAGGGCTGTTAAACTTCATTTGTAATCTCATTAAAACGTGTAATTGAGCCTTCAAATTTAAAAATTTTACTATAAATCCTTGAGGTAATTTTAATTTTACTATTTAATACTCTATTAAATTAATTAGATGTTTGACTATTAACTCATCCTAGAACGTGTATTTAGTCTTAGTTAATTTAATTTTACTATTTATTATTAAATTAATTAAATGTTTGATTTAGTGTAGGGGTAAAATAGTAATCTAACTTTTCTCTTTTGAAGCTTCCACTTATAATAATATATGATTTTTAAAACGCCAAATCTATACAAAAAAAATTGTATATGATCTTGTTTCATATTTTAAAAAAGTTTTTTAGTATCTCAAATACAATAGTTATTTTTTTCCCATTTGGGCTGGGTCCAGAGGGGTAAAAAATGGGTGAGATAATTTTTGAAATTCACATGACATTTTGAAATTAAAAAATCACTATTATATATTTTTTTAATTAAATAAATATAAATTTATTAATGAAAATGATAATTATGCACCATATATTGGACAGCAGAGGGATATATGCATCAATTTGATTAATAAGAGGTATATTTTGCTCAAAATCGCAAAGTTGAGCAATATATTTGCCCATTTTCCCTTAATTCAATAAAATAATTTGGATTTCACTCATTTGCATGTAAAATTTATCATAAAGGCCTCCTTTTTCTACAAATATAAAAAATAAACGAAAATGGTCTAAAATGCCTTTATTGGTACATAATTAGTCAAAAATGTCATTTTCAAATAAATATATCATTTATTTTCTTTTTGAACACATTAATTTCCGAATGATTTTTTTTATTGGCAAATGTTTATTCTACTTCAATTCGAAAAAATAATATTAAAAATATTTCTTATTTTATTATAAATATCAAAATAAATTTATGGTTGATTTACTATATATAAGACATATATTATCGGTTTAAAGGGTACATTTTTTAATAGTTAAAGTAATTTTAAAATAAAGAAAACAATAATAGAGTACTTTAAAAGTAATAACTTTTAACAGGAATAAGATTTGTTTAAAAAGAAAAGAAATAATATATCTATGCGAAAAGAAATATTTTTGACTCAAGTAGTAACAATAGGAACATTTCCAAAACAAACAATCAATGGCAAGAAAATTTTCTGACCAAAGTATTGAGTGGAAGAACATTTTTGAACTAAACTATAAATTGAGGGCATTTTTAATCATTTCACGTAATTTAAGGCATTATTGACCTTTTTTCAAGAAATACAACATAGCCAATTTGATAATTGTTGTAACTCAATGAATCACCTCTCATATCTCTCTCAGGTATAGAGCAGTAACAAGTGCATATTATCGAGGTGCAGTTGGCGCGATGCTAGTCTATGACTTAACAAAACGCCAATCATTCGATCATATGGCTAGATGTCTGGAGGAACTAAGAGGTCAGGCGGACAAGAACATAGTTATAATGTAGCACCAAATAATAGTAGCAATTAAAGCTGCACCAAGTAATTTGTCTAAATTATTATCGATATCCCTTTAATAAAATGAAGGAATAATTTACACTTAGAGATTAAATAATCATTCAATCTTTAGTGGGCGGGCATTATGGTCTTTATATATTGATTTAACTCAATGGTCTCATAATAAAATAATTTACTTTTTAGTATAAAGAAAAAGATTTAAAAGTGGAACTAATTTAGTCTTTAAAAGGGTAGAAATGCCTAATATTTTTTTATGAATATTTTTTCTTTCAACTTTTGACTTAACATTTTCAGATTTTTAATATTTAGTGTAGCATATAGAATGATTACTATTTAATATTTAATTAAGTAAATGTTTTATAATATTTTAATTTAACATATAGATAAAATGATAATCTAATTTTATACTCTACAATTTAAATTTTTTTTTACCTTTAATCAAAAACAATCTTGGTAGGTAAAAAAGGGACAAATACAATAAAAACTTAAAGAAAACTTACCGCACAATGTAATATAGCACAAAAAGATTGAAGAGAGGACACCATATCGGAAAGAAAAATTAGGCATTAGGATTAATTGTATCATAGCCAAAAAGAACATACACAATGAAATTCATTTTTATACAATGACAAACAATCAAATAAATATAAAAAACATTATGAACAACATATCCCAAAATTGTAGTCCACCTTACTTTTTTTCTATTAATATACCAATATATTATCTAAATATAACAATCAAATCATTAAATATAGAAGGAAGAATTATATAAATAACAAAACAAAAACGGAAAGTAACACACTACCAAAAAAACCCTTTAATTGTTGGAGTTTTATTACGGAGGTTAATATAACCCCCGTAAATTGCATATAATTACGGAGGTTTAAGTAACCCCTGCCATTTCTAAGCAATTTGTGAAGGTTAGTAACTGTGGTAACCCTCAAATTAAAATTCAATTTATAATATTAAGGCAGATGCATTTTCTCCTCTTCTCTCCAATTTCCCTAATTAACATTTTAGTGTTCCTGGATAGCGATTGTCAATAGGAATCACCAGCCTAGAAGTCCGATACATCGACAACTCCATCGGCGATGGCATCAATATGTATTGAGCTTGCTGGACCAATAATTTCGTTGCCGATGAAAGTAAGTATACCTACCTGAAGGTCACTTAGAACACCTCTCTAATTACCCGTCCATAGTTGTCCTCTTCTTAGTGTCAATTTTGTTGAAAATTTGGTACAGATTGATTAAAATATTTGCTTGTGTAGGTTTGTCGGTAGCAAATTTCGAATATTTGTTCATTTACCTGGCGATTTCCATGTATTTGATTACAACTGGATGCGATTTCTGATGAGTTCTATGCACATGTATCACTAATTCCTGACAATCAGGTATTCTAGAGGCTTAAATTTAGTATTAAATTTACTGTAGAAGATTCATGGCATATTAGTTACTATTGTTGTGAAGTGAAATAATAATATAGGTGACCTTTGTTTTGTCGATTTTGTCCACTTTTCTTGGAGAGGTTTTATGACCCTGTTGTTGGTCACATTTTACTTGATGGCTGCGTTTTGAAGTCATACAATTTGAGATGGTTGAGGAACCATTTAGGACTTGTTCAGCAGGAACCAATTATCTTCTCAAACATCACATATATGCAAGGGGCAATGCTATATAGTATTAGAACACTAACATCATGATGTCAAGAATCTACATTGGTTAGAATTCTCCCGTTCTAAATGGAATATCGATCTTGTTGGAATTTTTTGGCATTCTTAACCTGTGCTTTTGTATTCGTGACAGAGGAATTGCTTCGTAGGTCTTATAAACTGATAATCATTTTTTGACTTCTTCAAGGGAGCACTTGCTCTGGACATTGGAAGATTATATGGAATGGGAGTTTTCTCTTATGTGGTAGTTTAATCGATTGCTTTATTAAAATATCCAACTATAGTTATGTGTTCAAACTTCTTGGTTCTGACATTTACCTTGACAACAATAAATCGTATTTATAGCTGAAATTGCACCTAAAGATTTACGAGGAGCCTTGACAACCATAAAATTGTCCCCTGCATAGCTTACCCCGACTCCAATCCTCCCTCATTCCAGTTTATCTAATACTTGTTCTCAAACGCCAGGTCTATATATATATATCGGTTCCTTTTCAGTAGAAATGCGTGGGTAGTAATGTCGGAGGTACTATCACTATCCTTTCTGCATGCATCCATACTTCTCTTCTCCTATCGCTTCCCAGTTTCTCTCAATTTTAGGATTTCGCCCTTAATTAGATATAGAAAGTTTAGAAGATGAGCCACCACACTCACTACAAAAAAATGCATACTTATATACTTGTTTTAACATATATATAAATTAATTGTAAGAATAAAATACTTAAATGAGAAAAATTTAATAAATTTTATCTTGATTTTGTAAATTGACAATTTAAGTATTTATTTATAGTGAGATGGATAACTACTATGTGACGAGTGAAGTATATATTTGTGGAGTTTTTTTTTTCAATTATTCGAGGTAACTATCATGATCGTTCACTTATATGTGCTTATGTAAATTGTGTTACTTTGAAGAAGAACTGATCAGTCCATTGAAATATATATGAGCTACTTCATGCTTCTTAATTAGTGTTTCCTTGTTCTAATTTATATGACATTCTTTATGGAATAACATAAAAGAATGGTAATTAAAATGATAGTAGAATAGTTAAGATTTTCTTTGTATATATGATACTTTTTAAATAGCGGGAAGATCTTAATTATAGAATGAACATAGTCATTCACTATTTTGATTTAGACAAAAGTCTTTTATTTATTACTCCATATATATTAATTAATGCATTTCATATATACGCATTAATATTAAACATCCATTAGGACATTTTTCACCAAAACCAGCTTCCCATCCACATCGTTGTTCTGATGAATTATTAATACCTTCAAATACTTCTCCAAGACCAAATCATGTTTCATCGACTGAGACCACCTTAAGGAGGAACAATTGCAAAGCCAGTAGAGCTCATTCTCATCATTTTCTTATAGAAAAAATGTAGATGAAGGGATAGGTTGTAAAAAGCGGTCTCATGCTCAACTATTTATACCAAAATTATGAGCGAACACTCGCTATCTTTTCGATAGAAAGGACAATATCATTAGCCATCGCTACAAATAATTGTTGGAGGACTAAACTATACTATTTGAGCACAACAAAAAATATTTTAGAATAAAAACAATTAATAAGAAATAGTATACCTTTGTGAAAAATACATAGCGTAAAGAAATTGGCAGCCCATAAGACAAATGTTATGACACCATTACATTGATTGTATTCCATATTTATTACTTTTGTATAATTTATTGTCACATATTGTACCTCTATGTTTGGCTTTAAAAGGGAGAGTGGATATTTCATATAAGCATTTTTCTCAGTAAATAATCTTTTGCAATGATATATTGAAATTATGTAGAATATATTTGAGAGAAGCAATAATAATTTAGAGCTACTATCTCTCATCTACCAACTAGGTATATTAATATTAAACAATTTTCTCGCTAAACCTAGGACCATACCAAAAAACAAATCATAAATCATTCAAATAGATATTATATAATCATCAAAAGAGGAATCAGGGTAATTTGTGATGTTTAATTTATTAATTGTGATGTTCCAATCCTTAAATAAAATAAAAATTAGATTCTTTTTTGCGGTTTTATGAAAATGAAAAACTAGGGTGCTTAATATAAAAAAAAAATACTAGTAAGATAAGATGCAAATTACCACTCAACCAATAGTGCGGTTAAATCAAAGTTGTGTAACACTTTACCCCTGTCAAATCGTACTTATGGATTACACTGAATAGTTATCGTCGTACACCAAATGTGTAATAAAAAAGGTATATATAATATTGAAAACAAAAAAAAAACATATATTATAAGATGAAACCTTAAAAAAATCTATGAAATTATAATTTTGTCTATCAATAAAGAAAAGTGAGGAAGAGAAAAGATAACCATTTGATAATCTTTCTAATCCATATTATTTCTCTCCTAAGATTTTTCATACCCTTGAAGAAATAAATTCGATAAGCTTAATAATAGGAAATTAACAATTCAATTTTTTTTATAAAAAAAATAACTAGAGTAGTAAATATTTATAACAGTTTACTTTTTGATTTCTTCTTCTTTCTCTTTTTGTTGTTTGTTTATTTCAAAGCAATCAGATACTCCTTTCTTTCTTTAGTGTTTGATTGAAAATATCATGTTTGATTGAAAATAACAAAAAGAATTGTTTTTTTGCAAAACTTATTTTCAACTAAACATTAAGAGGGGGAATCTTTTAATTTTTGCAAATTATTGTAGTACTTGTCGTTTTAGCTAGATGTTTGATTAAAAAATCAGTTTTAATTTTTTAAAACTCTTCTTCACATTTTTTATACAAAGGATAATCGTAAGCACATCTTTGACATCCCAGCAATATTACATTGAGAGAAAAGCACCCGCACAACTTGTTAATAGATCATATATTACTAAATCCATAAATAGTTTTCGTTATTAATTAATATTACGTTAATAAATTTCATTAATATTACGTTAATAAATTTCATTAGGCCTTAAGTTTGATTTATGTAGAACATTTTAGATAAGTAACAATTGAGGCTTTATCGAAAATAATTTTTATAACTTCACAAGTTAGGTGTAAGTAAGACTGCGAAAACACACCTATACACGATGGTGTTGTTATTGCTAGAAGTAACAATAGTTTAAATGGAAACAACTATCTCTCATCTACCAACTGCATTAATATAAAGTTTTCCATTTCTAAATTTAGGATCACTACGAAAAATATATCATGAACTTCTAATATATCTCCAGACGTGTGATTACATATATATGGTATTTTAATATTGTTGTTGTTGTAACATTCTAACTTCTAAGATGTTATTTGATTTTTACAAAGTAAGATGTGAGAATTAAGCGTAGAGAGGAAGAGAAAACATAACCATATAATAATCCTTCTAATTCATATTATTTGTCTTTTAAAATTTTTTATACCTTTGAAGAAAATAATTTAATAAGCTTAATCATAGGACCTAAAACAATATTTTCAACTATTAACAAGGTTACCACTTACGTTCGATTACGGCTAATTAAAAAGGAGAAAACGTAACTAACGACGTGACAAGAAACATTATCCATAACGTGCTAAAAAGGATCATCAGGAGATATTTGATTGATATAATGCATGGACTTGTCTCTCATTTTAAGGTTATTATATCTACGGCCCACAATAATGTGTATTACCACCAGTATAAGGATAAGGAAAAGAATGGTAGCGAGGATTACAAAATGGAAAATCGAACTCTTATTAATAAAGTGCTTGTTCAGAAAATTGACTAATCCAATTGTGTTTTTTCTTAAAATTTGTGAGATCTTAATTTTATAAGTAAGATATATTACTGTTTTTTATATTATAACAAGTAAAGAAATTAGATAATTGTATAACTTTTAAATTGGTAATGTATATATTAAACTCATTTATTAAAGGTACTAGTAGTAGCTTTTTATAAATTAAAGAAATCCACCTTCAGGTGGCAGGGGATTCGGTATGAACCCCTGCCTATATATATATATATATATATATATATATATATTATCAAGCAAAAATAAAAGCACATGACCTTTGTTTAAAAAAAATGTGAAGAGGAGTTAAAATAAAATTAATTGAAACTGGTTTTTACTCAAACATCTAACTAGAACACAAGTTTTCCTTTCTGAAAAAAAAAAAAATTAAAGATCCCTTTCTTCTTGTTTGGTTGAAAATAGTTTTTTGCAAAAACTAATAATAATATTTTTTTGTCTTATTTTCAATCAAACACTAAGGAAGAAAACCCGCATTTGATTGCTATGAAAAAAAAAATAATCAAAAAGAGAAGAAAGAAAATAAAAAAGTTAATGTCGAGTATCTACGAGTGAGGGTGGCAACTGGCAACCTTATTCTTTGTTTAAAATGTTGTGTTTTGGTTCTAGTTTTTAACAAATTGAATTGTTAAAAAGATATGGATACTCAAGTGATTAAGTTTATTAAATTTATTTACTTTTGCAGTTGAGAGGCAAGAAAATCCAGTCATTTTAAAGAAATAAAAGGTAATTGTGAATCATTTATGTAACCGTAGGGTATATATAAGTCACTTTTATAATGAGGATATATTATCTTCGAAAGGAGAAAGTTGAGAGGCATATCAAATCATTTTCATTGTATAAATAATATATAACTGTGTATATATATGATGTATAACTATGTATTAAAAATTTATATATAACCATATACGTTGTTTAGACAATAATTATAAATTATAAGCTGATTTCTTTTTCCAATCTTGATCAACTCAATTCTCATTTAAACCATCCCAAATATCATTTGTATTTCTTTTGAATCTTAGAACATTTGTTTACACAAATAGTAGTTAGTACACGTGATTTGACTAAAATAAAGTGTATCTTATGAGGTTGAAAGAAAAAAGAAAAAAGAAGTGAATTTTCTGAAGAAGATGGGATCCGGAAAAAAAATGATGAAATAGAAGAAATCTCTCGTACTTCAGACATGAGAATTGGAAGGCATATTTTGTAATTTTTTTTTTTTTAGCTGGTGTGTTGATGATCCATAAGTCCAATTCACTCCTTTTTTTTTCTTTTGAAAGCCGCCTATAGTTATGTTCTTACATTTCTTTATTATTCCATACTAAATTCCTTTGTTCACCAATCAACTAAAGAATCACTTAGTTGTAGCAACACCGACGACTGAAAAAGTAGCATCGATAAACATTCAAAAGAAGAGGTCTAGGTCTGGTCTCGAAAAGGGATCGAATAGAATGTAGCTCATGTAAGGCTCAAATAGAATTAATTTAAAGAACCTCTTTCTATTGATATTGACTCAAGAAGTAGGGGGTGAATGACCAATTTTTGTAACAAATAATAATTGAATTATTCTAGATAAAAAAGTTTAACCTAATGTTTTATCTGAATTTCCCTTTCAATTATACAATTAGAAAAGAAGTAAAAGCCATTTATTTGTTCTTTTCCATCAAAGTTAAAGCAAGATCAAAAATCCTAAATGAGGGGTTACTTATCCCTCACAGCTCTCCCAAAAAGAAAACTCTCTCCTTACTATATCAACAGAAGAAAAAAAACTCTTTTTTTTTTTGCTGAGATATGTATGAGCTACCTCATGCTTCTTAATTAGAATTTTCTCTAGTCTGTATTAAGTAAATTGTTCGATTTTTTTTCAGAATTCAAAATAAATGGATTTTTCAAAGTTTAAAAGAATTGTTTTGACTCTTTTTCATATTTACCTTTTGTTAGATCTTAACTACTTTATATTTTTTAGGAGAATAGTTTTAAAATAATAATTAAAAAAATAATGGAAAGTAGCCTTTAATTTTTGTCCATAAATATTTTTTAGGTGTATCATACCCAACAATTCACTTAATATGGACTAGAAGGAGTAAGAGATAGTAATTTCTAGTGGAAACAAACAGGCCCTTAGACCATCTCCAACCCATCTCTATTTTACTCTCCATTCTCTATATTTGGAGAGTAAAATAGAGAATGGGTTCTCCAACCCATCTCTATTTCACTCTCTATTCTTCAATTATAGAGAGGGGCGAAATGGTCTGGTGGACCCTTATACTTGTATCAGTTTGTATTCTGAACCCTTCTACTTACGCATTTGTCATCTGGACCCTTAAACTCAATAAAACACAATTTAACAAATCCTTCTGACCATTGACCAAGCTTATGTGTCTTTAAGATGGCTGAGTTGGCAAAAGTGTGTGACTTCACACACCTTAAGGCGAGTGCATAACTTTTTTCGGTTAAAAAAATATTAAAATTATAAAAGAAATATTTTTTAAAAAAATAATTAATTAAAAAGTAAGTCTTCTTCCCGCACAGGCCAGTGGCCACTACCACCTCCTTTTTGGCCATTTTCACGCGTGACCAAACTTTTTTTTTCCTTCTCCACAATTTACTGGGATGATAATAATAACAAAATTAGTGATGGATAGTGGGATGGATCGTTTCGTTCAATCAGCATATAAGCCTATTTTTGCTACCATCTCCATTGCTACCTTTGCTTACTACTTAGAAAGGTACACCTTTATTTTTTTTGTTTTTGAAATTACTTATGGAGAAATAGAAATTCAAAGTTGATTGTTTAGCATATTTTGGCGACTGATTCACCGCGGAGGGAGAAAGCGGACCAGCGCTCGCCGGAGACCACTGAATCGCAGTGGCGTGAGAGAGAGAAATGACGCTGGTGGTGCACGCCGGCACTGTTTCGCAGTAGATCAGTTTGAGAGAGAGGCGACACTAGCTAGTGGAGAGGAGAACGAAGTGGGTGAGGGTACGGTCATGGCAGTGAAGAGGTTTTTGGCCAGATCTAGTAGTGGCGGTGGCTTAGGTTGTTGTTTTTGTGGAGGTTGGAGGAGGAAAGAAAAATAGTGATGGTGTGCGGCGGAGATGGATATGGGTGAGGGAGAAAGTATATGTGATTTCGCCAACAAAAATGGCGACGACACGGCAATGGCTTTCTCCGATTGATTTTGGTCATGAATCAGTGAAAATAGGAAGAATTGGATGTATGGAAATTCACTTTAAATATTGCCAAAAATAAATTAAAATGTTATTATTTTACATTTTATTAAATAATTTTGGTTAATAATTTTAAAAAATAGTTATGAAATAATTATGATATAGCATTAATATATCTGACGTGGATATGATATGGCATTAATATATCTGACGTGGATTTGACATGTCAATTATATAAAGGAGAGCATGGTTGGAGGGTCTTAAAAGTCTCATTTTAATTGAGTTTAAGGGTCCAGATGACAAGAGGGTAAGTAGAAGGATTCATAATACAAACTGATACAAGTACAAGGGTTCACCAGACCATTTCGCCATAGAGAGGTGAATAGTAGTTCTCCAAATTTGGAGAACTACTATTCACCTCTCTATTTTACTTTTTAATTAATATAATATTATTTCTATTATATTATTAATTGAATCTTTATCATTTGTAATTATTTTCTAATGTAATATAACATTTAAAAATATATTATTAATAAGTTACTATTTCCGCAAATTAATAATTTTCTATTTTATTTTTAAAAAGAAATGGTCACTTTAAATATGTAATTCAAAATTTTTTAATATTATATAAGATTATGTCATTTTAAAAATGTAATTTAGATTATAGTTATTTTCATTATGAAGTATGCACAAAATTTACATGATAATTCAAACAATTGACTTTTATGTTATAGTGATAAATTATTAAACTACACTTTTTAAAGAGCATGAAAATATTTGATGCAATAGTTCAAAATGGAATAGGGGAAGTAAATTAGTACACGAAATATATAATTGAATACAAGATGAAATTATTAATTTAAACAATTTTTAGCTACACATAAAAAATAAGGACAAAAAATGCTCATTTTGAACTCCGTAATACATTAATAGAACATCTATGAGAGTAACGTAATAATCTTGAAAGTTGAGTATTGATGTAAAATTTAAAATAAATTTTATGATAATACAATATTTATGATGCAATTATATTTCATCAATGATTTCACTTTTATTTGAATTGTTCCGTAATATGTATTATATATAATATTTATTGCAATTTATGTTATTTAGAAATTTAGAATAAATATAATTTTAAATTAAATGAAAAATTTGAAAAAAAAATTAAAATTTTGTAGTACATAAAGATTATAGAGTGATTATTTGCAAAAAGAAGAAATGATTTATATTATGAAATAAGAAAATAAGAATGAAATAGAAATATAATATAATATTAAGGAGAGAGAAAAAAAATTGGGTTAAAGTTGGTTCTCTAGAAAAATAGAGAACTCTTGGAGAATAAAATAGAGGATAGGATTGGAGATGCCCTTAATTCTCCAAATAAAGTATCCTTGCTTATCCACGTATTAGAATTTGATAGATTAAAATTAAGGTTCTTACGATCGAACTCATTGCCTTTAAAAAATTATAGGTTCATTTTATTTNTTGGTTATCTAGAAAAATAGAGAACTCTTGGAGAATAAAATAAAGGATAGGATTGGAGATGCCCTTAATTCTCCAAATAAAGTATCCTTGCTTATCCATGTATTAGAATTTGATAGATTAAAATTAAGGTTCTTACGATCGAACTCATTGCCTTTAAAAAATTATAGGTTCATTTTATTTTTTTAATTATTCTAAAAATTTTACTTGCATAAATCAAATACTACTATACAACAAGAAAATCAGTAAAGTTTTGTCACATAGAAATTTATCCTTCTTATCTTACTCCTCTACCAAAATGTGTGTGGATATGTTAAATAAAAAAGTATAAAGTAGTCACACACCTACCAAAATTTATCCTTCTTGGCTCAACTCCAGTACCTCCATTACATCTTTAATATTTGGGAAAATACATAAAAAAAAACTCTTAAACTTGACAGGAAAACTTACTTTAGCACTTTAACTTTACGGGTAATTATTTGCTCCTCTAATCTCATTTGAAATGAATTTAATATCACCTTAAGATTATAATATCAGTCTCACGGTGGCAAGTGCATCTCACACGCGCCATGTCATCGACACATCAGCACCACAACACTGCCACGCCAGTGCCACCTTGAAACTTATTTAAATTTTGATTTTTTTGTTTTTCTTTTATTTCTTTTTATTTATTAACAATTTTAGAAAGAAAAAAAATAGGAAAAAATGAGGATTAATCTTACATTAAAAAAAAAATTCAAGTTCATCACTATTAATATAAACACTGCCTTAAATAGTGATTTTGAAGCACCAATTTTCAACACCAACAATCTTCTCTTTTCAATTTTCAAAATTAGTGATATCAATTTAGATTCATATCTTGAAAAAAAGAAGACCCTTTTCTTAAAATCGAAAATTAATATGAGTGAAAGATCAGAAGTAAAGAAAAAAAATGGTGGGGGTTCAATGATGAAGGAGAAAAAGACAAGAAAGATGATGGTTGAAAAATGGGAGGTTTGGAGTAGGAGAAAGAGGGTGGGGGTGTGGGGTTCGAAGAAGGAGAAATGGGGTGGGGAGTTTTGAAGAAAGCCAAAGAGAGGGGGAGGGGGGTGTTTCGAGTAAGAAGAATGGGGTGGTGCAAGGGTGGTTGAAGGCGGCAGGGGGTGGTGGGCTGTGGGGAAGAAGAAAGTGTGGGGTTGCTAGCAGCTAAGGGTGGGGTGTGAGGAAGATGAAGAATGAAAAATGATGGCTGAAAAGAAAAAAAAGGGATCCACTTATCTTTTTCCTTTTAAATTTTTTGCCAAACGCACTTGTATTTTTTGCACTTGCCATGTCAATGATTTGGGTGCATTTAAATTCACTTGATATGAGATTAGGGAGTAAAGAATTACCCGTAAAGTTAAAATACTAAAGTAAGTTCTCCTACCAAGTTCAAGGGAATTTTTATGTATTTTCTCTTAATATTTTGATACGTATAATCTAATGGATCAGATTTATTTGGTTAACTAAATGAGTTTTAACATTTTCTCATTTTTTTTCTGTGCTTAAATCCTTTCCTTCTCTACCATAGTTTTTTTTTTTCAAATTCTTTTCGCAGCAAATCAGCAATATTAAAGGTGTACGTAATGGAGGAATTGGACGGATCCCCTAGCCAAATATATATAGGAGTGCGGTTAAAGCTAGTTAAGAATGGTAATATATTAATCATAACATAAAGAGTAATAAAATAATTAAGATTTTCCTTGTAGGTAGGAACATGATACTTTTTTCAAGTGCATATGTATAGATAGATGAAAATGGTGGATGATGTTATAGAATGAAGATATATAATAATTTAGAGAAAAGTCGTTTATTTATTAGTCCATTAATAATGCATTTCATATGCATGCATTACAATTACACATGACTAGTTTGAAAAGAGGAGATCCTCTATAGGTAGCATTTCATTTGTTGAAGAAGCTTTGAATGCCTCTCATACGATTGACGTTGGTTTGATCTAGGCACTGACTTTGACAGAAGTCACGTCCACAATACCTTTCTGTAACTCCGCACCATCCCCATATACTACAACATTCATCATCAGGACATTCTTTAACACCAGCTTCACATTGTCTCTCTTCCTGCCTTAGTACTCCTTCAACGCTAACCCGGGTTTCCGCATCATCGGCTGAAACCTTAAGGAGGAACAAACCCACCAAAACTAAAAGGCAAATTGCACTTCCTCTCATTTTCATCATTTTTATGACCTGAGCTCTCAACCTACCTGCTCACCTATATATATAGGCTAATATAGCTACGCAAAAATAAGTTACTATCGGTAACTACGTTAAGTAGAATATTTTTGTATTAATTTTCCTTTGTTATTACATCTTCCTTTCCTTTCAATACACAGGTTTTAAAAATAACATATATAATCTTTTTAAACCAACATTAACTTTAAGTCCTACGTCAACAAAACATAAGAGATATGTTGGGTATATAAGTAAGCATGTCTTACCAACTAGGGACGTGTTTTAAAATCGTGCGGGGCTAAGTCTAAAACGGACAATATCACTAGCAGGCTGGACTCTTACCGATAAGATCCATGTCTTAAGAGATACTTAATTTGATTTTATTCAATATGCCGTGACAATTCTTTAATTTTGTTTGAAAAATTCTATAAATAGGGATGTAATTAATTGGTTAACTGCAATGACTATTTCTAAACATAAATCAAAATTTTTCTATATATGCTAGAAAAAGGCTTTTTAGCCAAGATTAAATTAAGGACAAGTATATAATGTTGGTCTAAAGTTGGATATTTGTTCACGGACAAGTTCAAGGAAAACTCAGCCATTAATTATTATCTCCTTGGTTTTATATTACTAATTGGTTCATACTATTTTTTTTCATCTAATTGGTTCATACTAACATAATACACTGTTTTTTTATATATATAAAAAAAGTTAATTAGAGGTGTATTTTATTAAATTAATCTTATTATTTATATTTTGAAAATCTAAATTTGACTATTACTAGTATTTTATGTAGTTATTTATTAGCAAAAATGATAGATTAATTTGTTAAAATGTATAAGTAAATAAACTAGCTATTTTTAATATAAAGACCAAGTAAAAAGGTGATTGAGCTGTAGCAAGAGTATCCAATAAGAAAAAAAAAAGGGAGTATCCAATAAAAAAGACCGGGGATTGAATCCCACCTGATCCTTTCTCAGTCTACCGAGTTTTTGGTGGATCCGGAGTGAATGCAGTATCCCCAAAAAAGGATGTAGGGGGTGTTCCCCACCCTTATTTGGTCTCTTTCTCAATCGAGTCCGTTACATATGATTTATTTAGTGTTATTTACATTTTTTATCTATAATTTATAAATTATTAAACAAAAATAAATTTACTCGATACACACTCGAAAAATAACAACCACGGCTGTTTCCTACGAACAAAAATCAATATTCTCATTTATTTCAAGCATAGTTCAAACCCTCAAACATCCAAAATAAATTTACCGAAATAAAAAGAAGTTTAAAAAGAGAGTTCAATTATTAGCATGTGGAATAGTACAATCATTTTCTGAATGTACCCTACGTCCCTACCTAATAAAAGTCACTTTTTTTTTATTTATTTTTTTGGCATACCAACAAACCAATATGGACAACTTAAATCTTAATGAAAGCAACTTGTCAATTATCTCAGCTAGAAAAGTGGAAATAGTCCTTTTATATTCAATATCGTGACAAGAAACATTATCCATAACGTGCTAAAAGCCTAAAAGGACCATCTGGTGATATTATATGGAAAAACTACATAAATAAAATACCTTATTACTCTATATATATTATTTATTATTTATACTTTCTGTTCTTTTAATTAGAAAACAATTTCAATTTTTTAAACAATACTCCAAACTGCTCGACATTTTAAAATAAAAGCCAACCTTAAAAGCACATTTTCAATTTAACTTTTACCAAAAAAAAAATCAATAATATTCTCACTTTCTTCTAGCATAACTCTAACTCAAGGAATATCAAAAGCACATCATTGCAATTTGCACGCCCTTAAATTTACCGAAGAAAAATGAAGTATAAAAAGAGAAATTCAATTACTCCATTAGCATGTGGAATAGTACGATCATTTCTGAATATGTACCCTACCTAATAAAAGTCATGTGATTTTTTGGCATCCCCACAATATATTAATGATGAAAAATAATTAAGCCATTATAGTACAGTAGACATCGATATTTTGTGGGAATCTAAAAGATGAATCTGATTTTAGATAGAATTTTTGGACACTACTCTATTCTAAACTCCTAATTCATCACTATAATTAAGGGTAATATTTAGAGAAATGCAACATTAAGATCCCTTGAATCACAGAGATAATTCAAAAAGAATAATTACAAGAAAAACAAATTTGTGCCTATATTATTTTATCAATAAAAGTATTTTTTTCATATTTATTTTCTATCACTTTATAATTAGCTATAAACTCTTTAATAAACGAAAAAAGATCAAAAATATCCTTAACTAATGAAAAATGATTTGCAAATATCTTTCATTTACCTTTGATCTAAAAATACCCCGAATCTACATGTTGGCTAAGAATACCCTAGTCTTAGGGGTGTACAGTCAAACCGTAAAGTCAAATCGAACCAACGAACCAAATCAAACCAAAAAAAAAATCGATTTGTGGTTTGGTTTGGTTGGTTTGGCAGTTGAAAAAAAACCAACCACTCTTGATTTGGTTTGGTATTAAAAGAAAAAAAGTCAAATCGAACCCAAATCAAACCGACATAATATATATATATATATATTTATTTTATTTATAGATAAAAAATATTATTTATAATCTACTTTGTTAATATATTTTTAGTTAGTTTGTAGTTTTCAATGTTTATATATTTTATTTCAAATTTGGGCTTGAAAAATTTTGTGTGTGTGTATATATATATATATATATATATATAAATTTTTTTATTTATAGATAAAAATATTATTTATAATTTACTTTGTTAATATATTTTTAGTTAGTTTGTAGTTTTCAATGTTTATATATTTTATTTCAAATTTGGGCTTGTAAGATTTGTAAATATNATTTTATTTATAGATAAAAAATATTATTTATAATCTACTTTGTTAATATATTTTTAGTTAGTTTGTAGTTTTCAATGTCTATATATTTTATTTCAAATTTGGGCTTGGAAATTTTTTTGTGTGTATATATATATATATATATATAAATTTTTTTATTTATAGATAAAAATATTATTTATAATTTACTTTGTTAATATATTTTTAGTTAGTTTGTAGTTTTCAATGTTTATATATTTTATTTCAAATTTGGGCTTGTAAGATTTGTAAATATTTTATTTTGTATTTGGATCCGAAGTTACAATTATATTGTTATAGTTTTTCAAATTCAAAGTTAACAATTTACTTTGTAAATATTTTGTTTTGTATTCAGTTTGCGTGTAGCCTTTAATCTTATTAATTTAACATAATGAGCGTTGATATTTCAAAAAAAATATTTTGTACTCATGTGAATTTTACTGTATTTTCAAAAAATTTCTATTCATTTAACATTTTTTAAGTTTAGCTTATCACACATGTAAATGAAAATATATTTTATCTCTTTTTCAAACACCGTATAATTATCGAAAACCGAAAAAAATCGAAAGAACCGACTAAAGTCGAAATCAAAAAAACTGACTTTATATGGTTTGATTTGGTTTTTAAATTTAATAAATCGATATAATTAATTTAGATTTTTTGTAATGAAAAATCAAACCAAACCCACCTATGTATACCCATATACGATCTAACTAGAAAGACATGTTAAAAGATTCCTCCCTTAAATGTTTGGTTGAAAATAGCTTTTGCAAAAACAAATAATAATATTTCTTTTCTTATTTTCAATCAAACACTAACGAAGCAAAAACGCATTTGATTGCTTTGAAAAAACAAAAAATCAAAAAGAGATGAAAGAAAATAAAAAAGTCAATGTCGAGTATCTACGAGTGGGTGGCAACTGGCAACCTTATTACTTATTTGTATGTTGTGTTTTGGTTCTACTCCCTCCGTCCCATTTTATGTGGCACTATTCAGATTTTGAGATTCAAATAAGTGTATCTTTGATCGTAAATTTTTTATAAATCTTTTAAACATTTTGAATTATCAATTATTGTGACTTATAGTACTTTTTACATAGTTTACAAATATATAAATTTTATTTAAATTTTTTTTTAAGATTTCATTCGCAAATTTCCGGTCAAATTTAAATTATTTGACTCTCGAAAAATGAAAAGTGCCACATAAATTGAAACAGAGGGAATAGTTTTTAACAATTTGAATGGTTAAGAAGGGAAAATTACGCGAGTTGTCAAAACATTACTAAGTTATTAGTTAATGAGGATATAGTTTAATGTATTTACTGTCAGTAATTATAGTTTCAGCTTTTTTGCTATTAATAATGGGACTCACCACCTTTTTGTATATCGAACCAACAAAGTCTTTCATCGGCTTTTGTATATGATTTTATACAAAATCAAATTTATTTTTTATATCCTCATTATTTTCCTCCTAAAATTACTCTTCCACCTCTTTGAAATTCGAATTCCACCTTCTCCCTCCAATAGTGTTTTCCCTTTTCATAGTCAACCACCAAAATTGTCAGTGAATCTTTTCTTTCTTTTTTTCATTTAATTGTATATGTATTATGCTAGTTAGTTTTTTGATATCTTTCTAAAAATTCCCTCATACTTATTAGATTATCAGTTTTTAAAAAATAAAATAGATGATTCGGCTCCATCTAAGAGGATTACAAGAGGTACGTCATTGCATGTCAAAGTTGTTGACAATCCATCTTCATTTTCAATCGGTTTAACTCAAGATTTTGGAGTCATTGCAGGGTCTATAGAAAAATCTAAACAAGTTTTAGATGAAAATTCTATTGATGAATCGAGATCCAAGAAAAAAATGACTCAATTGCACTTTAGAAAGTCATCAATAATGTCAAGCCAAGTGATATTAAAATTATTGAAGGAGGAAGTAAGAGAAAAGCCAAAGACAGTGATTCCGAGGAGATTGAGTCTGCTTTCATCACATCTCGAAAAATTTGAAGAACATTAGGCTTTTGCTTAAAACATAATTTTTGGTAGATATTTTTATATTTTGTTAATTATTTACAAATTTACATCAAGTGTATGTATATTTTTTGCTTAAATCACATTTCTATATAGATATTTTTATATTATATATTTCTTGCTTAAAAACCATTTGTATATATATAGATATTTGTATATTGTATATTTCCTGCTTAAATCACATTTATATTAGATATTTGTATATTTTATTAGTTATATACAAGATTTACTTGAAGTCTATGTATAGTTTATGCCTAAATAACAACTGTATATTGGTATTTATATATTTTATTGGTTATATACAAATTGCTTGAAGTTTTTGTATATAGTGATTTGTTTATTAAGTTATATACAACGGGACTACAAATACAAATATAATTTATTTATACAAATATTTTAACTTTTGTATAAAAACATGTAATTGTATATAGCAATTAATCGAAATATTTTTTATCTTCATTTTTTTTATAGGGAGTTAAATTCATGTGCAAACAAACACCAACCAACAAATGTCCCCCCACATGCAATGTTATAGAACTCTTTCTATCGCTATAGAACTCTCTTTTTTGGAAAAATATTTTATTTTGAACGTTTAGCTTGAATCATAGGATTATGTAAATTTACTATTATCGTAATTAGCGCTCATGTTTCCATTTATTTATAAAATAAATAATTTATTTATGAAATAAAATATTGTATACATTCAGAGACGGCTTAACGTAATTTGAGGCCTAAAGCGAAATTTTAATTGAGGCCTAAAATATTTAAACTTCAAAAATAGTTCTTTATTTTTTATTTTTATCTTTTTAAGTGCAAATTATTACTTGATATCTTTTCTTAAAATGATTTTATCGAATATCATTTTTAATTATTAATTTTAGGTAATATTTTATCAATTTAACATTGAAAAACATTCTTTTAGTGAGGCGATCATTATATAAATTGTTAACATAATTCTATAAGTAATAAGTTGACAAACTTTACATAAAGATAAGGATTAAAACCATAAAATCTGATATAAGAAATTGATAACTTGGTATAACCCTACTTTAATATGTTTATGTAATACTTGAAAATTTAAGAAGAAACAAATAAAAGAAAAATTGTAAGTCATTTTGTTTAATATTTTTCGACTATTAATTTATAATTTTGACAGTGTATTACTCTAGCTTATCAAAAAATTTAAAAAACAAAAGCAAAAGAATTTTAAAAAGATAAATAATATGAGTGTTAGCGAAGAGAATGTAAACATTCAAAATAATGTTTCTTAATTTCTTTCTATTTGAATGGCGTTAAAAATAATAAAATAGTATATTTGTTTAAAATTATACTTTTTAAGCATAAATAATATTTTTTTATTAAAAAAGTTAACACATAATTTTTTCTTCATGAAAATTTGAGGCCCCCCAAAATTGGGGCCTAAGGCATATGCCTTAAATTTATTAAGCAAGAGCTGGCCCTGTATACATTTTAAACAAAAAAAAAATATTTTATACAAAATTAAAGCTCCCCATCAAACTTAACTATATTCATGGTATGCAATTATGTAAACTATACTATAGAGCGTTATTTCATTAAATTTGTTTGCCATATGTGAAATTTTCTCTTGTTTAAAATATATGAATACTCTTGTGGTTAAGCTTATTAAATTTATTGTTTGCAGTTGAGAGGCAAAAAAACAGACCTTTCAAGGAAATAAAAGTTATAAGGGAGTCATCTATATGTAACAATAGGGATACATATGAGTCAGTTTTATAATAAGGATATATCAACTCTAAGTGACAAAGTTAAGGAATATATAAAATATTTTCCCCTTATATATAAATAATGTATAATAATGTATATATACTATAACTATCTATTAGAGACTATATACAACTATATACGTTATTTAGACAATAATTATACATTAAAAGCTGATTTTTTCCAATCGCAATCAACTCAATTCTTCTTTAAAAAAATCCAATTTCATTTGCATATTCTTAGCGACGATAATGTTGGTCTAAACTTGGATTTTTTTTTTATTTCCCACCCGGTGTCCGGTACCCACATTGGAGCCCGTCTAAATTCGGATTTGCGCGGGGATCAACTCAGTTGATTTTATTATGAATGTTGATCTAATTTCAGTCATAATTTTAGGAGACTATTCTATTCTAAATCCCTAATTTATGTCTATATAAAGAGTAGTCTAATCTTTTGAAAAGGCATCTCGAATATCAGGGACGTATATAGAGAGGGTGTCATGGGTTTACCTGAATCCATACTCCCCTCTCTAGATCATATATAGTAGTGTTATATTTTAAAAAAAAATTATATATAGATGTGTTAATTCATGTTCAAAGTATCACATAATAATGCGATAATAATTGAGTGCATCTCTCTAAGTAAGGATAGAAATTTAAATCTTACATCTATCTTGTCTTTTTGAGTAACACCTCTCCAAGTGGTTATCGGTTACACTTTTGGTGTTTCAATAACTATTTTTTTCCCTTTAATCTTTCAAAATTTTCAAGTGTGTTACATTGAAAATTCTTAAAACATTTAGCACTGTAAATTTCTTATATAATTAAATCAAATGTGTACATTAAAATTTAAAACCAATAGTATTATATATTTTTGACCTATAATTTTTAAAAATTAATGATTCATATTAAGAACCTAAAAGTCAAATTGATCAAATTTAAATTTAAGATGCATTTTTTCGTAACCGTGCACTCATCTTGCCGAAATCCTGGATACGCATCTGTCGAATATCTCATAAATTCATGAAATATTCATAAAGATATTAAGACGTTAAATACCACCTTCTCAAAGTCTGTTTGATAGTCCTCGAGATCAAATATATTGCAAGGTACTTTTGAGAAATACACTACTAAGATCCCTCGAATCATAGAGAAAATTCAAAGAGAAGAATTATGGGAGAAACAGAGTTGTACCTACCTTGTTTTATCAATAAAATTATGTTTCTTCAATTTTTTTTCTTCTATCAATTTAAATTAGCTATAAACAAGTATCTTTAAAAAAACAAAAAAAAGGCCAAAAACATCCTTAACTTATGAAAAAGGATTTACAAATATCCTTCATGACTTACTTTTGATCTAAAAATACCCTCAACTTATATTTTGGCTCAAACTTAACACCCAAAATCTGATTGACTTCTTGCAATTTAAAATAGTTTATAGTCACGTGGCTTATTATAATTGACCACATATAATACCTAAGTTTTTTGTGTTGCATCTTAAAGAATTATCATTAGACGCTAATTTGCAATTAATTACGCAAAATCTCTGGATTGTTTTTGCTTTTCTCTGGTTCATATATGTTGGAAGGAAATGAGGTCCATGCGTAGTCCTTAATAATAACTACAGTCTACCAGAAACAAAACTTAATTAGTCTCCAATTTTAATCCGGTGGATCGGAGAGAGAGCATTATCCCAAAAAAGGGTGCACAACGATGTTCCCTGACTCCCTATTTCTCAGTCGAGCACGTTATACATGACTTATAATAATTGACTATTTTGATTTAGACAAAATGTCTCGTTTATTTATTAATAATGCATTTCATATGCATGCTTCACAATTACACACATTATTTAATATGGAATGACTAGTTCCAAAAGAGGAGTAAAAGTACATCCTCTATAGCTAGCTAGCATTTGATTAGACAAGTTTGAGGAAGAAGCTGTGAATGCCTCTCATGCGATTGTTGGTTTGAGTTGTGCACTGATTTTGACAGGATTGTAATTTGTATACAATACTAATTTTCTGTAGTTCCGCACCAGCCAATAGCCAACAGTATGTGACACCCAACTTAAGATTACAAGTCTCGTACCGATTAAACATAAGGGATATGTTGGATATATAAATAATTAAACATGTCTTACCAACTAGAGATGCATTTTAAAGTCGTCCGGGCCTTGGCCCAAAACAGACAATATCACTAAGGGATTGGGCCATTACAAATGATATCAGAGTCAATCATATGTCAGTCTTGTCCATGTGGGCTAGAGTTCAACTGAGTCTAGGTAAATCACGGTAGGAGCAAACCTAAGCAAGGACGTTGAGTCCATGAAGTTTTACTGGGTCATTACACAATACTTAATTTGATCTATTTTATATGCCGTGACAATTCTTTACTTTTGTTTGAAAAATCTGTATATGGGGATGTAATTAATTAGTTAACTTCAATGACTATTTGTAAACATAAATCAAATATTTCCTACATATACTAGAAAAAACCTTTTTAGCCAAGATTAAATTAAGGAACAACTATATATATATATAATGTTGGTCTAAAGTTGAATATTTGTTCACGGACAAGTTCAAGGAAAACTCAGCCATTAATTACTATCCCCTTGGTTTTATATTACTAATTGGTTCATACTAACATAATACACCATCTAAAATAAAATAAAATTACTTGTGTATTTTATTAAATTAATCTTATTAATTATATATTTTGAAAATTTAAATTTGATTTTTGGTAGTATTTTATGTAGTTATTTATTGGAAAAAATGGTAAATTTATCATAATTTGTTAAAATGTATAAGCAAATAAAATAAATTTTAATATAAAGACCAAGTAAAAAAGGTGGTTGAGTTGTAACAAGAGTATTCAATAAGAAAGACCGGGGATTGAATCCCACATGGTCTTTTCTTAGTCTACCGAGTTTGGTGGATTGGAGTGCAGTATCCCAAAAAAAAGGTGCATGTGTAGGTGTAACGACCTGATTTTCGTCGTTAGGGAAAAGCCAATGGAGTAGTAACTTGGAATTTCCTAGCATAGTCCAGATTTGAACGAAATTGCAGTCAGGCGAGTCTAGGGAGATCTGGTAATGAATGAGAAGTGTAATAATGAAATTGATTGCATGAGTAGATAGATAAGACGTTAAGAAATTCGTACGACGTTACGGACTCAAATTTGGGCGAGTAGAACTCCCGAAACTGATTTTAGTGTGAACGTCTGAACGGGTATTTTATGAGTGTCATGGGATGAATGGGTGCTGTGAAATGGGGGTTTGAAACTCTTAATTTAGCTCTCTCTTTTTGTGCAAGCCTCTAGGGCGGGATTATTCCTCCCAGGGCAGGGCTGCTGTAGCGGGATGAGGTCCGCTGTGGCGGGACAATCGCGACTTAAATTTGAAATAAACCCCAAAAACGTTATCTTTCTGCAAGTTTCGTTCTTGAGAGCTAGGAGACGACTCCAGGCGAGTTCTTGACAGTTTTCCACCAAATTTGGTGTTAAAGGTAAGGATTTTACTCCCCTAATCCGTTTTTCGATCCATAGAACTTAGATTCTTGATTAGTTATTATTGAGGGAGGGTTTTTGGAATGAATTGGATGGTGGGAAAAAGCCCTAATTTGGGTATTGGGATTTTGGGTTGGCCTAGGGTTGATAATGTTGATTATAATTTGGATAAGTAGACCTTTGATTGTTGATCCTTGCATCTATTAATTGTTTTTAGACCACAAACAAGCGGAATGAATCCGGAACGGGAAGATTCAAGTGCCTTAGGGGATTCAAACTTGGATTCGAGGTAGGTGATGGTTGTGATTTCATGTTGTGAGATATATGTTTGCACTTGCTTCATTCTAATGCATGCATGTATGCGAATGTTGCATTATTGATCACACTAATCGTTAATGAGGATAATTGAATAATTGAATGCCATGAATCATGACTTGATTGTATGATTATGAGAATGTACTTATGATTGTGATTGTGACTTGTTGAATGGATCAGTTGTTACGTTCTGACATACTAACTGGGCTCGGTTGCCACATATCGGCATAAACATTAGAATGGGTGTCACAACGACTTATGATAGAATCCGCCTTGTTTGTCTTGACGAAATAGGCGGAATAGCTATTCTAATGCCAAAAATATTCACAATGTTTAGTAGCTTTTCGATGGCCTCAATCCGACACACTAACTTGGATCGGGTACCACGTACCGATACACTAAGAATTTGGGTATGGGTTCCATGAGAGGACCATTGACTTGGGTTCCGTAAGAGGACCAATGAATTGTGTGTATCTACTTGTGATGATTACATTCATATCTAATGATGATTGATATTTAAAGTATGTTTGTTGCTTTAAAATGATAACCAATGTGTATTATTGAGAACATGGAATGCTACATTGATCCTCAATGGATGATTAATATTATATATGTTCGGTATATACCCGTTTTATAATATTGTGGTTACCTGTATGTGTTTCACTTATTGGGATAGCCACGTGATCCTACCAGTACACTATGGTTGTGTACTGATAATGCACTTGCTCGTTATTTGTTGAGTACATGGCATCTTCAGACGGCTATTGATAGACCTCAGCTAGATGACTATTGAGCATGACCGGATTCAAGGGTGAACCAGTTCTTTCAGGCTGTCATGGATCTCTCTTGTTTGAGTCCACTCTTTTCGGACTCAGACTATTTGTTTAGGGTGTTTTGTTTAGTTTCGGGGTTGTACCCCTTGTTTTTAGACTTGTCGTTAGTAGATTTTTGGTACAATGACTTTCAAATTCTAAGGGTTAAGACTTCCGCATTAGTTGGTTATGTTATTTATTTAAACTTTTGGAGTTTATGGGGACTCCGTATTTCTTTGATCATTTAAACCTGCTTTTGTATCTTTAAATGCATAGTATTTGGTTAAGTTGTTAGTTTGGGTTGTAGTAATGGTTCTCCCACCGGAGGGTTTATGTGGGTGTCAATCACGATGGTCTGGGTTGTGACAATAGGGCTATTCATGGTTATGGTTAAAAAAATCAAATCGAACCGTAATTCGAATCAAATCGATTAAAAATCGATATTTGGTTTGAGTTGGTTAGGTTTAGTTTTAAATTTTGAAAATTGATACTATTTGGGTTGATTTTGGTTTTACTAAAAAAAGCACAAAAATAACCAAACCAAATCGAACCGAGAAATTGTATATATAAATTTTATAATTATTATATATTATTCATAAATAAAATATAAATAGTTTGTTAAATTTTAATTAACTTAAGTTCTTAACTTTATCATTTTGTCAAGCCCAAGCCCAACCAATTTTAGCTCTACTATTACAAGTCTAATTTAAAGTTCATCAAAATTCATTACTTTAGTCTTTACCTACCTTTCCTTACATAACTAAATCACTTTATTCGTGTCATAATAACTCTAGTATTGCTTAATTGATTCCACAGTAACTTTTCTGTGAATTGTTCATGTACTAGGAATCTTATGTCTATCAAGAAACTTATGTCCTCAAAAAATTTACTTTTTCAACCAAAAGGACCAGAAAAACTGAACCAAACTAAAACAAAGCGATAACAACCAAACCAATGGTTATTTTTTTCATTTGGTTTGGTTTGATTTATAGAAATTTAAAAACAGAAAAAAATTGGTTTAATTTTAATTTTAACCAATAACCGATCCAAATGAACCATGAACACCCCTATACACGAGGATGTCCCCCCACCCATTCTTTGATCTCTTTCTCAGTCGAGTCTGTGACACATAACTTATCTAGTGTTATTTATATTTTCTAATACAATTTTTAAACTATTATACAAAATAAATTTATTCAGTACACACTCAAAAAATAAAAACCACGAATATTCCCTAAGAATTTCCAAACAAAAAAAAAGTGAATGTTATAACAAACAAAATTTTTTATGGTGGTTGAGGCACAACCAACAATAGTTGTGTGAGGACATCATTTCCCTCCGACAAATATATTTGTGGGTCCCTTTCCTTGTTGTCGCACTTTTTCGAAAATTTTAATTTTGTGTTAAGGCACATTTATTGTCAGTTGTGTGAGGGCCTCTTTGGCTACCACTTGTAGATTGTGGACCCATAATTTATCTATTTCAAACCTACTTTTTCCTCCTTCAATTTTAATCTTTTCTTTTACTTTTTTTCCTCTTCACAATGTTTTTATTTTTCCAGTTTCTAAACTATTAACGTAAATTTTATTTTAAAATCATTGAGAAACTTAGATTTCAAAGTAAATGGGCAAAAAACTATTTAAGAAAAAAATAAAATAATATGTCAGAACTCAGGAAAATTTAAATTCATTTTTTTGGATGAATTTGAATAAATTGATGATAGTGAAACTACAAAATAAATCGAACTCTCATCAACAAAGTAGAAATTCATATAGTCAACTAATTGAACTGCTAAAATTCAATCGGGCTTATTGATTACACTTAAATACACAATTTAATTTTAATTGATTAAATTTTGGTCATTTATTTATTTTTGGGGGTTTTAATCTTAATCACTCTTTTCTTAATTATTAAATTTGTTTTTGTTTATTCTATAACCACTTAATGTATCTGAATGATTAATATTTATAACAATATGTTAATAATATTAAGCACTCAATTATCTTTCTTCTTTTTCATATTTGTTAAATTACCTATTTGCTTGGCATCTATCCAATAATATATTATTGCCAATATTAATTTTGTGTTTCTCATTCAAAATTTTCTTTTTAAATTTTCTTTATGTTTGGTTTTTTAAATGTGAAATGAAACTTTTAAAAATCTATTTTTTTCTTCTGGGTTTACAAAAATTAATAGGAAAAAAGTCAACCAAGTGCATTTGTAAACGCACAAATTAACAGTTGTATCAATACATTTTTTTTTCACTGAGAGGTAGGACTAAAAAAAAAAAGACCTATAGGAACGATGGTAAAAAGAGGATGAATAATAAAATTAAAAAAATGTTTTGCAAAGAAAAAAAATACAAATGAAGAACTAACTAAAATTTGAGAAAATGGAAGACTGAGAGAAAAAGTGGAAAAAATTTATTGTGATTGAGGCACAAACAATCAATAATAGCTGTGTGAGACATCATTTCCTTTTGACAAGTGTATTTGTGGGTCTCTTTCCTTGTTGTCACCCTATTTCTCTCACTCTTTTGAATATGACATTATCATTAGAACCAGAAGTCAAAAGGGCAAAAAAATTGAATCAAATTTTTAAAAGAAAAACAAAAACTAAGAATCAAACCAAAAGAACAACAATTAATTGAAAGGATGGATGTCGTTAAATCGTAGGTTGAAAGGCTCATATTGACATGGACCTTGTAAGGTGCACGTCAGAATGAGCCTTACCAGACTTATGTGTAAAAAGAAAGTAAATTTCCGATTTCAATGCTTCTTGGTGAAATTTAAGTCAAGAAAGACGACTTTCTTTTTAAGTTCAAATTAAAATGGTCAACTTGCAAAATTTTCTTTTCTAATTTTTCAGTTCTCCTTCAAGGACTTTCCCTTTATATTGAATTGATTTAAGAATAAGTAAATGAAATAACCTCATAGATTAAAGCTGTTGTTGAAGCTTTTAGTTTCAAGGACTAATTAATTAACAAGCCTATTTTAGGATTTTTGTCGTTCAACACTTTTAAGTAACAAAAAGATAATTGAAAATATCTCTAACATCCGAAAAATGAAAAACCTTTATATTGCAAGACAAGAGTATATATTTTCATAATATAATATAACACAAGACATACACGTTATACCACCTAATTTCTACATAACTTATGTCTTATAAGGAATAACTGAAGTTGTTCCTTCAGAACTTATACAAGATTTGTTTTTTTCAACTTGACTAGAATTGTGTCAAGCAAGGGGATTCTTAGTCCTCTGCTCTCTTTAACTTATATCTTAACACATAACTTATCCCTAGAGATCTTTTACCTTTTGGAAGTAAACGTTTTTTAATTTATGTCGAATAGAATAAAAGTTCTCTAAACTTATGTCATAGTTAAAAGTACTTTAACCCACATTTTTTTTATTAAATTATGAGTAACAAGGAAAAAAAAGAATTAAAGATCACATTTAATGGATAAAGAATAAAGAATGCAAAAACTTGTTTTTTTTTCCACCTATAAACTTGTTGTTCAGCTGAAGAAGATAATGACAACCTAGTAGTAATAATACATATACCATCTTCATGTGCAGTTTTGAAAAGGGCCACTATAACTTGGGCAGATCATTTCTAAATGAGCAACTTTCAAATATAGAAAACATAAAAATCATATTTATATGTTATAACTAGGAGTGTTCATGGTTTGGATAAAAATCAATCCAAATCGAAAACCGGTAGTATTTGGTTTGGTTATGGTTTTATTCAAAACAAATCGAAGAAATAACCGAACCAAACCGATGAATTATATACATATATTTTATTAATATACATACTTAATATATTATTTTTATAAACAATTTTAAAGATCTTATCAATATTTTCATTAAAATTTCTTTATAATTTACTTATTAAAAGCAAAATGCCCAAGATGAAACATTTATCTTATTGATTTCATGTATATGAGTGTCTATGACAATTCTTTGTGGGATCGAAAATGTTATTGTCTCTTCCTTATAGGCCAATATAGTGAATTTTAAAGCTTTATTGATAGTAAATTTAGTGATCGAAAGTTCAGTAATTTAAGTCATTCTAACTATTTTACGTTTTGAATGGATTGTTGTCACTTTTTTCACATTTTAAATGAATTGTTTCTTTTAGTTTTGTGTATGGTTAATAACCGAATAACCGAACCAAACCAAACTGAAACCGATAATCACCAAATCGATAAATGTATATTATATTTGATTTGATTTGGTTTTGATAATTTTAAAACCGATTAAGTTGGTTTGGTTTTGGTTTTGACCAATAACCAATCCAAACCAACTCGTGAACACCCTTAGTTATAACTATAGTTTGCATAATTGTGCTCCATAGCAAATTTTATGTTTGTTATGGAGCTTTTGATTTGTATAATTTGCTACAAACATTCAATTTTATACAAATTATTCAGTTTTGTATAAATTCATTTATATATTGTAATTTGTATAATAAGATCTATATTTGTATAATTATAAGTGTATAAGACGAAAATATATGTATTTGTATTTGTGTACACTTTTCTTCTAGCTTTATACAAACACAAACACATTTTATACATTTTATACCGAAATGTATAAAATAGCTAATTGTATACCGAAAATGGATAGTTGTATATCGAATCAAATGGCAAAAAAAAGGGATATTTACTGCAAATTACAATTAAAATAAACTATGGCTATAACATTTAATTTAAACTAATAGTTTACTATTTCATACAATTTTCCCTTTCTAAGTATACAGCACCATGGACTTACTTCAATTATGGGCTCAACTAAATGGGCTGCTAGCTCTTCGCAACAAAAATTAACTAGAAAAGAAGTAAGTGCCACTTATAAAAAGTAAATTAGAAAAAATGATAAAAATAAAAGATCCAGTTACAAACCATATTTCACAAGCAAAAATGTCTTGTAACTTGTAAGGTTCGGCAGCCATGAGCCTTGTAAGGCTCAGCCGCTATGCGCCTTGTAAGGCGCATGGAATTTCGTGCCTTTTTTCTAAATTTTAAAAAATAAAAAATTCTATTTCATTCTGATTAATTTTTTTTTTAAATACTTCATTTTACTATCTTTGTCGTGGTTAATACTTAAAAGAAGTTAAATGAATCCACGTATTTAAGTTTCGTTTAAAAATAATAATTCAATTAATTGTTGAAAATTGCTGGAAAAAATATATAAAAAATAATTAAAAAAATATATATAAAAAACACAAACAAATAAAATTTGAACAAAAAATAATAATAAAAAACACAAACAAATAATATTTAAACAAAAAAATTTAAAAAATATATATTATTTGAAAAAAATAAAAATAAATTACAAAGGCAACAATTAACTCAAAGCAAGGCGCAGGGCACGTTAGCCTTGTAAGGTGCAGGGTCCACGCGCCTTGTTTAAAATCTGTCAAATTTTTTATAATGTTGAATCAAATCAAACATTGTAAATTTTCACGTGGGTACATACAGTGGATAAGTTTCACCAAAAAAATAATAATTCAATTAATAGTTAAAAATTGTTGGATAAAGTGATAAAAAAAATTCTCTTCTTCGTAATTTATTCATTTTTACTATATATAATTTTATATATATATACACTTAAATGATGGCTATATTTCAAATACGTGGATTCATTTAAGTTTTTTTAAGTTTTAATCACGACAAAGATAGTAAAATGAAGAAATTATTTTTTATTTTTTAAATTTAATCGGAATGAAATTTAAACCATCAATAACATAATAACTATTATGTGTTAAAGATCAAGTTTAAGACAATGATTTTTAAATTCTCATCATCTAGTGATCTCAATTTACCACTAAATAAGGAAAAAAAAACTATTTTCATATGCTTCAATTGGTTCAAATCTATTTTGAAGTGAAAAAAATAGCTTAATCTACTCTCTCCCTCCTTCCCTCCCTCTCTCTCTCTCTCTCTCTATATATATATATATATATATATATATAGTTTCAATGGACTTTGTGATTTCATTATCAATATTTTCATTAAATTGTTTTTTACGAAATTCAAGTTCTACATTCATTTCATATGCAATTTCCTTATGCCTTAGTAGAAATCATAGCACTCATAGTACATATAATTTTTTTAAAGAAAATAACATTCATAAGTAATTATTTTTTTAAATAATGGGGGACCTAAAAATATAGGACCCCAAGCAATTGTTTTAGTGGTCTAGGAGTTAAGACGGCCTATTAGTGGCCATGTGGTCAAGATTTTCTTAATGTATCATATCTAAATATTTCTGTATTAAAATTTTGAATAGTTATTCATTACAATGGATATGTAGACATGACATTTCAAATTAATACATTTGGGAATGTTGATAATTTGAGAGATTATCTCACAGGCAGTCAAATTAATCGTTTTAAAAATCAATTTTCTAAAAGATATTGTTGAGTTAGGTTAAACACGATGTTTTGATAATTAACAAACATTATATAAGAATTAGTCTCTAATAATATACTTTTAAAAATAATAACAATAATAATAATATTAACAAATAGAGCCTTATACAGTGTAAATCTAAATTAGTCGAGCTTCAATTTACTCTATGAATTGAAATAATTAACACTTAGTTCAAAATTTATATTTATTTTAAACAAACTCAAATTTAAATTATAAATTCCAAATAACATTAAGGTTACTAATTTGACTAAATAACAATATATGTGACAAAAAAATAACAATACAGTAAGGCGCTGAAATTTAACCTCCAAAGCGCTGAAACTATGCGCCTTGTAAGGCGCATGTCAGCCGAGCCTTCAAGTCGCATCGGTTCTCGCGTCTTGCGGCAGGAAACCTAATTTAGACGGCATTTAAATTTGTTGCCCTTTTGATTTGATAAAATTTTTTGTTGTCTTTTTAAAATTTTTGAAAAATTTTGTTGCCCTTTTGACTGCGGACTCCTTATGTAGGAGTAATATTTTATTTTAGTTCTTCATATATTTCACTTGATTTAAATGGTCCTTAATGTATAGTAAATGTGTTCATTTTTTATCATTAATATATTTCACTTGATTGAAATAGTCCATAATATATATCAAATTGTGTTCATTTTAGCCATTTATCCTAAACCTAGCAGATTTATTAAAAAGAATGTGAAATTTAACTGTGGACTCCACGTGACAAACAAGAATTACCATTATTGTCTTCTTTGTTAGCTCTAAAGAAAAACTTCATAAAATCTAACATAATTATCTCTACTTTCTCTAACAAAATTTATTATTTTCTCTTTTGCTTAAAACAGAAATGAACTTTAGGGCAGTGAAATAATATTTTAGGAAATTGAAAATAGTAAATTATGTTGGAGAAAGTAGAAAAAATGGTATTAGAAGTTATGAAGTTCTTTCTTTGAAGCTAACAAAGAAGATAACAATGGTGAATTTTGTTAGCCACGTAGGGTTCATAATTAAATTTTAACACTTTTTTTTGATAAATTTGTTAAATTTAGGATAAAGGACTAAAATGGACACCTTTTTATTATACATTATTAAGAATTATTTCAATCAAGTGAAATATATTAAAGATCGAATGAACATCATTAATATACATTGGAGACTATTTCAATCAAGTGAAATACATTAAGGACTAAACTAAAACATTTCCCATCTATCAAAGACCATTTTGGTCATTTTCTCTCACATTGAATAAAAAGGACGATCAAATAGTATTCTCAAATACTTTTTAGCATAACTTAATCCCTCAAACATCAAAAGCACATTATTTGTGCCCCCTTGTGAATTTACGAAAGATAAAAAGAAGTTTAAAAATGAGAATTCAGTTATTGAATAGTCCAATCATACCACAAATTATAGATGCAGTGCAACGGATGAGGTTGTTCCTCTCTTAACCAGGGATTCTGGTTCCGAGCCATGACTATGAAAAAATTCTTGGTAGGAAGTGTTTCCCCCAAAATAGGGTCATACGTAACGCGAATCTAGAATAATCGAGCTCTAATATAGATATCGAACATCAAATGAAAAATCAAAATAAAAAATAAAAAATATCTCTAACCTATGAAAAAATTCATAAACTTCCTCTAACTATATTTTAGTCTAAAAATACCTCAATCTATATTTTGCCTCAAACATATCCCTCAAACTTAACACTCATCTGATGATTTTTCTCAATTTAAAATAGCCACGTAACTTATGATGATATTATTTTTTATTGAGTGTTTGGTTTGTTGTATTCAAAATATATGTATTGCATAAATTTTAAGAACAAGTTGTTTGTTTACAAAATTACCCTTCACTTTATTTAGTTTTTTGTAGTTTCTTTGCATGATTTAATTATTCATTTTTAAAAAATAAAACTTGCATCTTATTTAGCTTAAATATTTTTGTGTGTGCATTCCCACTATTGTACCGTATGTATTAAAAATAAAACTTTTTTCTTATTTAGCTTAAAAATAAAATTTTCATATTAAATTTGTTAAAGTAAAATAGGATTTGTGAGAAATCAAAATATAAATAAATATAAGAATTAGTCAAATATATTCATAAATAAAAATTATATTTATATAGTGTAATTTTTAATAGAAAAATATGAAAAAGTATCATAAAAACAAGAAGTAGTGCATCTTATTATACATGATATTAAAAATGATATGGGGGGAGGAGGGGGGGGGGGGGGGGGATCGAGAGGACATGTGCTAATATTTTTGTTTAGTGAAAAAACAAATTTATAATAAGATATGTATCTTATCCCGGGATTACTATACCACCCAAGTGAAAGGATAACTTATCCCAGTACTAAGGGGTCGTTTGGTGTGATGGATAAAGGGAGTTAATCCCGGCATAAATTTTGAGCACCCTTTAATCCTTTGTTTGGTTGCACAGCATGGGATAACTTATCCTAGGATTAATAATTAGTCCTGGGATAAGTTATCCCTATCTTTGGGTGGAATAGTAATACCGGGATAACTTATCCCGGTATAAGATAGATAAAATGATAAAAGTGTCCCTTTAAACTCTTTTTATACCTTATTTTTTATATCCATGTAAAATCATATATTCTTTTAAATGTCATGTATAATAATAGTTATGACCTTCACTACTCCTTATTTTTATTATAACAATTCATCATATTTTTTTTAAAAAATTACACTATATAAATATAATTTTATTTATGAATTTATTTGACTAATTCTTATGTTTATTTATATTTTAATTTAATTTCCTTACTATCGAATTACATATTTTTAATTGTATATTCTTTTAGCCACTTGAAAATTTATATTTTATATATCAATTAAAATGAGATATAAAACAAAATGCTATACAAGCTTCCCGTGCAGTTTTCTCTGAAATTAGTTTATATTGGTATTCTTTTTAGCTAGATCTTTTGTGTATTTTTTATTATTTTTATCTTCTTTTCACCTCATGTACGCTAATTTCGGGAAGAATTCTATTGTTAGTTCACATAAATTTTGAAGGAAATAGTAACATGAAAGATGATTTAAAAATGAAGATAACTTTAGTATTTTACAATTTAAGAATGATACGTGTTTGAATGAAGTAACATAAATAATAAATCATTTTGTACTTTAACAAATTTGGATGAAAATTTTATTTTTAAATACATTTGGTACAGTTATGAAAATGCACACACAAAAATATTTAAGCTAAATAAGACAAAAGTTTTGTTTCTAAGAATAAATAACTACTGCTTGAAAAGAAAATATATATAAAAAAACACTAAATAAATTGAAGGGTATTTTCGTAAACAAACAACTTATTCTTAGAATTTATGTAATGCATATTGTAGTGAAAGCAACAAACCAAACGGTCAATAAGAAATAATCCCAGCATAACTTATCCCATCCTAACTTATCCCAGCATAACTTATCCTATCTTAACTAATCCCATCTTAACTTGTATTCTAACCAAACGACCCCTAATTATTAATCCTTGATAAGTTATAGTAATGATGGTGGCGATAGTTGTGATGGTGGAGATGACTGGTGTTGTAGTGGTTGTCATAATGGTAGTGATTGGTAGTGGTGTTGATGGTTGTAATGGTAAAGTTTATTGATGTTAAAAGTTGGTGGTCTTGATGATGGTGGCTGAAGAGTGTGTTGTGGTTGATGATGTGTTTATGGTAATTGGCATTGTGTTATTTATAATGATGGGGTGGTTGCTAGTAAAGATTGACCACAATGGTGTTAGTTGCTAATAGTATTAGTGAAGATGGCAGTGCTAGTGGTGGTGATAGAAGAATGTATGATGGTAGTTGGTAGCGGTGATACTTGTGATGACGGAGTTTGTTGATAGTAGAATTGATTGTAGTGGAGGTAGTGGTACTAAAATTAAAGTGGTGACGGCTATAGAGACGAGACTGGTGGTGGTAATGCATATAATTATAATGATTGAGGAGGTACGTGTGGTAGCAAGTGACAGTAGTGGTTAGCAACGGTGGTGATTATAATGGCAAAGATGATTGATGGTTGACGACAATAATGCTAGCGGTGGTGGTTATGACGGAGATTGCGGATAGAGTGATGAAGGATATTAGCCACACAAGAATGTCTCTCAATGATATTAAGACTATTCTATATCTTAATGATTAAAACCTATTTAGACCAATTAAGTGCTTAAATCTTAATGAAAACAAATGCATTTAATGGCCGGTCTAATATTTGAATCATTCTTATTCTTTTTTTTAGACCTCCATTAAGTGCAAACAAATAAGGCTTAAGTGTTTTATATAGGAACCTAGAGTTGTTTTCCAAGAAAGATATTCGAAAGACATTTGAATACTATTCTTTGACTCGTTATTATGCATATTATTGGCGTTAGGCAAATATTAGACCATTTCTCATATTATTGCTTTATTTTATTCTTTGTATATATTTCATGTTTATACTTGCATTGTGCAATATTTTTATCTCCTCCTCAGTTGAAAAAATCAATTCAGTCGAGACACACAATTATAAATTTTGAAGGGTGCTAATACCTTATTTCATTTAGAATTACTTGAACCCTTACCTAGAATCTACTAATTTTGTAGACATTTTTGTTAAATAAGCGACTCCAAAATTTTTCCTTAAATTCTTTATAAACTAATAATTTTTATTTAAAAAAATAAGGATGTCAACATCCACCTCCACCTCCATCCCCACCCCCACCTTCACCCTCACCTCCTCCTCCACCTCCATCCTCCATCCTCCACCCCCACTTCCATACCCACGATGTGGAAGGCAAAGTCGAATTGAAAATGTAGTAAAACCGAAGAGTGTTGTAGTAATGATGGTTGGTATGGGACCACGTCGAATTATTGTGCTTCTGGAAATTGTCAAAGCTATTGTCAAGAATCATCTGAGACTGAGAGGTATTGAAAATTTCTAGCTCAACGTTGTCTAGATGCTAATTCCTGTATTCCCAAAAACTAGGTAGAGGATGTACTTTTATTCCTCTTTTGGTACTGGAGAAGTGATCGAATATTAATAATGTGTGTAATGATAATACATACAAAATGCATTAAGTAATATAATACTTGGTAAATAAAGAACTTTTGTCTACTACGCCATATTTTAAATACCACTGTTTACCTTCCATAAATTATGATGATATTGATATATATTATCATTCTTGGCTAGTGTGAATCGCACTTGACACCTATGATTAAATATTAGAGCATTTTGATAAACATCTCGACACACATAAAAGAATTAATTTGTGTCGATGCTCCAATCAATTGAATAAGTTAAATATTTAACATTATTTACTTGTGAAATATGGTTTGTAAGTGAACCTTTTATTTTTTTTTATCAATTTAAATTCGTGTTTATCCAAAAAAAATTAATTATTTTAATAAATTGGCTAGAATGATTTTGTTATTTTAAATTAATGTTATCGATCAATACATGAGACTTGAGAGGAAACATATCAAACTTTGCAAAGTTCAATAAAGTTGTTTATGGAGCATGTCCTACTGGTACAGATTGAAGATTGTATCCATCGTCCGCCAAGAGTTATTGGAAGCTTGTTAATTACTCAACGTTGTCTAGATTTTATTGGGACGCGATCGAATGAATGTAATTATATTAATGCATATGAAATTAACTATCTCTATATAGATCTAGTGACGTGGTACGCCTAAAATATCAGCATTTATAATTACCTATACATATTTTTTAAAACTCATTCAAGTCTTAAACCATTTAAAAAGAATTTTTAATTGAGTCAATTTAATTTCAAATTTTAACTCGTTTTAAGACTCTTTATTTATATTGGTGTAATGTATGTTTCAATGTATGAATTATTACGTATTTTATATCTTCTAGAATTTATCTATCAATTTATAATTTTTTATTTTATTTTTTTGAGTTCATGAAATTCAAATTATGGTTATAAAAGTTAAATAACAATATGTTAAAACTATTCAGATTAAGTAGGTCAAATTGGACGGGTCATGATCCAACTAGATATTTAGCCTATTTGAGCCCAACTCATTTGAGTTAAAAGGAAATTTGGATGGGTCATGATCCAGTCCGATATCTTTTTCAATCCATTTTAGTATCTTTAATTTTACTCCAACCCCTAACTATACAATATAGCTTGCTAAAAGTCATAGAAAACAAACAAGAACTATATAATATAGCTTACTTAATATATTGATTATAGGGAAAAGGGTCAAAAATACCCTTCAACTTTGGTTTATTGTTTGACTTTACCCTCGCCGTTAAAATGAAGTTAAATTTACCCTCACCGTTACTAATTTCACCAAAATTACCCCTCAAATGGATGGAAAGCCCCAAATCAACTAAAATTACCCAATTTTGATTAAAATGACCCGATTTCTCTTTTAATCTTGAACCCGACCCACGAATTCATACCAAATTAAAACCCTAAATCCATTTCTCTAATCTTCCTCTCCTTCCTCAGTTGAAATACCCTATTATAGAGGCAAAAAAGCTCAACTACAATATCATTCTCCTTCTCCTCACAAGGTAAGTTATTTTCTATTGAGTTAATTTCATTTTATTATGCTAATGGATATTTAACAATGAAAGCTGCTAGCATATCACATTAGCGGGTAATTGAAAATAAATAATTTGTAATTTCGATCGGTAATTTTAGAGAAACTTTTGTGTTTTTTTCATTTCAGAAATAGAGTTGATTGATCAATGATGAAGATCAAGGTNTTTAAGGTTTTGCGGGGCGGATTAAAGTGGATTTTTTAAAAATTAATGCGGAGCGGGACGGGTTGTCAGTATATATGATTTTATGTGGGTTCAAACATAATTTTAAATTTTTACATGTTATAAGAGTGATAGAACATTATTTATGAAGATAATTTAAAACTACTGAAATGTTCAAGATAGTAAATGAAAATGGTTCAATAAAAAAATACAATATCACATGTTTTTCAATTGACTTCTAAAAAATAAATTTTTAAGTCATCATCTATTAAATTAATACAACTTGATGAAAACATGAATATATTTTTATGAATTTTATTTTTAGTATCAAACTTAACTAGAAATAAAATATTTAAAAAATTATGCAGGACGAAATAGGGCGGACTGAAAATAAAAAATTATGCAAGATGGAGCGAGACGAATTAAGAATTTTATGGGTTAAGTTGAACACGTCCCGCCCCGCCCACACCCTGTACCGCTCCATTGTCATCAGTACTTATCCCTCACAGCTCTCCTAATTTGATGATTCTCCCTTTAGACACAATATATCAACAAAAGAAAAAAAAATAACTCAATTTTTTTTATATATATATATATGACGCTTCCTAATCATTTGTTAGTGAATTGTTGAACTTTTCTCTTATAATTTAAAATAAGTAATTTGCTTAAACTTCATGAGAATTGTTGGAAATTTCTTCACTTTTTACCCCACATTTACATTTTTAGGTGATAATTTAAAAAAGTTAATTATTTTTATTTATGAGTTTACTTTAAGTTATTTATATTTTCAAGAATTATTTGAAAATAACTAAAAGGGCAAAAATGAAAAATATGTTCTACATTTTTTGTCTTAATCAATATACTATCATTACAATTCACTTCCTTTGAAATGAAAGTAATGAAAGTACCATTAATGAAAGTCCCATTACATATTATAAGAATCAAAGTAATGTCTATCAAAGTGATTTATTATTTATTTTTTATAGGATCCTAGATTTAGAGCAGTTATTTTTTTTAAAAAAATTAATATAATTGGTAGATGAGAGAAAGTTTACTCTAAATTATTACTTAACTAGTGAATTTGATCGTGCTTCGCGCGATTATAATTTGTTTTATTTATTTTATAAAATAGTCGCTTTCTAATATTTAATCATAAATTAATATTTAAGAGATTGATTTTTATATTAAAAAAATTCTTTGAGAAAAGATGGTCTAAGCTCACAACTTTATCAATTCTTTAATTTTAAGAATGTTAATTTTAAGAAGGATTTGTAGTTGCGTACGATCCTTGTAACTGCCAAACATGAGGCTAAAGTTCATGTCAAAGACATTTTGCAATACTTAAAATTTCAAAACGTTTTGACATACTATGCAAGAGAATTTTTTTTTTTTTAATCTGACTTTATAATAATACTGGATATAAATTGAAATATATTTTCTCATATATTTAAATATACGGATTTATGCAATTTATATTTGAAATATCTCTCACCTTTTTGTGTAGTCGCTTTTTTTTGTTTTTATAGGATCCCAATTTTGAATCGTAAATTATTGCTTATAGAACCTGGAAAGCAATAAAATATATGTTAGTGTATGTTTGTGAAATCAATACAAATAATAACATAAAAGTATGAACAAACGAAGCATAAAAAAGTCATGAGAACTGAGAAGGAAATTGCAGTAGGAAAAAATATATATATTTAATAAGAAAAATGAAACTTGAAAAAGGGAGAAGATGAAAGTAATGCAAAAGTAAAGTAAAAATATGCTTTCAGAAAATGAGGTAGTTTTTATGGATTTGGAATAATATTAAATGTGTAAATAAATGGTAAGAAATTTAATTTGAATATGACTTTTAATATGGCAACGTTTGTAGAAGACGTTTTTAAACAGCAGTAATAAAAATGACACTTATATTAATCTGTCATATTTAATATATTTTTGTAATTTATAATTTTTTTAAATTAAAAAATGGAAAGAAAATCTAAAAATTTGAGAAAATGAATAAATCTATTTCCTGATAAATGAGGCATGCCACATCAGGGGGCTTATGATCCTCGTTTATATAAATATATAGATTGGTAGATGAGAGAAAGTTTACTCTAAACTATTACTTCACTCGTGTGTTCTACATAATTTAAATATATTATTGTAAAAGATGGTTTATTGGAAAAAAAAAACATATCTGGCACCTTCACTTTCCTTTATGAAACCAAACATAGAAATATTACGTGTTATGTGATATTACGTTCTACATAAGCAAGAAATCAGGAGTACAACTAATATAATGGTGACATAATATTTGTCTTATGACTGACGGATCGACACCTTTTCATTTTCTTTATCTTCATTTTTTTCAAGTTCTAGTCTATGGCATAAATTAAATTTAATGACTAAAATTTAATTAATTAAAATATATCTCTAATCATGATTTAGATAATAAATATATTATTATTCAATTAAAAATAGTCCTATTATTTCTCCCCTTTTCTCTTTACTCCCTCCAAGTCCGATTATTTCTCTCTTTTCTCCTTATTCCCTCCAAAATTTTCTCTGCTGTCATTTTGCAACATCGAAAATTATGGATGACTGACGATAGTATATGTGTAAACAATGATGATCAATTTCCTTACTTGCTAACAAAAAAAAAGTCCTTTTCTCAAAGGTATTATTATTTTTGTTTGTTGTTTTTTCTTGATGAGTCATAATCCAACAAAAGTAGAAAAGAAGTGTAACTTTGAATTATACTTATTTCTCTTTGTTTTTCTATATAAAAAAAATCCTCGGGGTAGCACATGATGGTTCACATTTCATGCTAGGTCATATGTCTATTAATTTTACATCATTTTCTCTCATATATTTGTTTCACTTATTTTCATATTATATTAACGGAAAAGGATCAAAATATTTTTAAATTATGTGAAATTGAATAAAAATATTTTTAATTAATAGTTTGTTTAAAAAGTGTCCCTAAAGTTGATATTTTAATCCAAAGAAGCAAGACATCTGAGATACAATCAATGTAATGGTGAAACAATATTGTGTTTTGAGTAAAATTATTATATATGAAAATAACGAGAGTTAATTTCTTCACTCGTTAATAAAAAAAATCTCTCCATTTTTCTCAAAGATACTATTTATTAAAATTTTGTTTATGTTTGTCTATAATGAGTCATTATCAAACAAAAGTAAAAAGATGTGTAGCTTGATATTGTTCTCCTTTCTCTTATTTTTCCTTGGTAAATTCTTAGGGTAGCACATGATGATTCGCATTTCATGCTAGGCCATATATATTTATTAATTTTGCTTCATTTTTCCTTATTTTTAAAAAAAATATTAATTATATTAGTGAAAAAGATTAAAATCTTCTTACACTCGCAAAATTGAACAAAAATATCCTCTATTAATAATTCAATCTAAAATATCCCTAATATCAATATTTTGATCAAAAAAGCAAAAAATCAGAGGTTTATAACAGTGACACAATATTTGTCTTATAGCTGAAATTATAGTATGTGCAAGGCGGTCAATTTCTTCACTCAATTGTTAATCTAGCAATGGAATCAAATGAACATGAACCCAAAAGATGACACAATATTACCCCTCTCTTTATTTTGCTGGTCCAATATTTTAAAAATAGATTTTTACTTTTACTTGTCACTTTTAATATATTAAGAAAAATAATTATTTTTTCTCATCTTTTATCCTTTTCACTAATTACTTATTTTCAAAATTATTTTTTAAGACCTAATACTAAACATCAATTAATAGGGATAGTGTGATAAAGTAGTCATGTAGCTCATCATTTTCTTAATTGATGAGTCAAATCCAAACGTGACAAGTAAAATTGAACGAAGAAAGTATGTGATATATTCAAAATCACAAGTTTCATATTTTTAAATTTTATATTTGATTATATGCGATCACATAAAGTAAAATGGGAAAATATTATGCAGGTAAAAAGAACTCACCTTTGAAGCTAGGTACCATGAGGATGGATAGACTTAACCCTCCTTTAGAATCATAGTCGCTATCAATGAAAGTGATAATTTTGCTATAAATACTTGAGCATTTAACCAATTCATTCATCTTCATCTTCATTAATCCTACGTTTATAACAAAATGAAAGAGACCACAATTATTAGCGTTTTAACTCTACTGACTTTGTTCCTCCTTGAGGTGATCTCAGCCAATGAGCTATCTCTTCCCTTTCATCTCCCAATTAATGGAACCTTTGGCCTTGAAGGTATTAATAATGCATCAGCCGGCGTGTACTTGAACGAGGGAGAATGTGGAATGCAGGCTGATGGCGCAAAATGTCCTACTGGAATGTGTTGTAGTATATGGGGTTGGTGTGGAACCACATCAGACTATTGTGGTTCTGGATTTTGTCAGAATCAATGTACTGGCCCGTCCCCACATGGAAGATGTGGAATGCAAGCTGGTGGTGGCGTAAAATGTCCTACTGGACAGTGTTGTAGTATATTGGGTTGGTGTGGAACCGAATCAGACTATTGTAATCCTGAATATTGTCAGAGTCAATGTTCAGGCCCCTTCCCAAAAGGACGATGCGGATGGCAAGCTGATGGCGGATTATGTTCTAATGGACTATGTTGTAGTGTTGGTGGTTGGTGTGGAACCACATGGGATTATTGTGCTTCCGGAATTTGTCAAAGTCAATGCCCATCCACACCACCTCCACCCTCACCTCCACCTCCACCTCCGTCTCCACCTCCACCCTCACCTCCACCTCCACCTCCACCCTCACCTCCACCTCCACCGTCACCTCCACCTCCACCTCCACCTCCATCCCCACCCCCACCTTCACCTCCACCTCCGTCCCCACCCCCACCTCCACAATACCGATGTGGAATGCAAAAGGGTGGCAGGAAATGTAATATAACCGGAGATTGTTGTAGTATATGGGGTTGGTGTGGACCCACATACGAGTATTGTTCTCCTGGATATTGTCAGATGCAATGTCCAGGTCCATACCCAGAGGGACGATGTGGATGGCAAGCTGATGGTAAATCATGTCCTACTGGTACTGGACAGTGTTGTAGTAACGCTGGTTGGTGTGGGACCACATCAGATTATTGTGCTTCTGAACACTGTCAAAGCCAATGCAACACTACTCTAACCTCACCCATCAAGAACCGTATGAGAGGTATTGAAAGTTTCATGCTCAACATTGTCTAGATGCATGCTACTTCCCAAATACTAGCTACAGGATGTACTCTTTTGGAACTGCATGCTGAAATAATTCCAATATTAATGCGTGTAATTATAATGCATATGAAAATGCATTAATTGATGTAAATAAATAAAGAACTTTTGTCTACTACCTTATTTTAATTATTACCACTCGATTTTTACGTTTCATAAATTGTGATGATATATATTTAAACTGTTATTTATTATTTTACTATTTAATAATGTTGTATTAGACTTGGAATGAAATACATTACTCCTTAAAATGGAGTCTTTAATTATCTAACCACTTATTCTTTTCATAATTTATACTTTCACTTCAAATCAGTCTCTCCCTCCTCCTTCTCTCTCAAACGATCTTCTTCTATTAAATTCACCTTTACTACTGCACTTTCAAAGCACCCCAACCATCATAATTCCGATTTCATCAACGAAAAAATCCAAATTATTAATACTTAGAGAAATCCAAATCTATTTATTATCTCTCTTTCCTTTGTTTTTCTTCTTCAAAAGTAACCTATCCATTATGGATGGGCACACCCATAATTTACATTTTCTATGCGATTCATGAGCTATTGTACTTACTTTCTAGCTTTTCAATCCCTTAAACATCAAAAGCATATTATTAACACCCCTTTGTGAATTTATCGAACAAAAAAGAAGTTTAAAAAAAGGGAAAAAACTCAAATATGCCATCGAACTTTTAGAAAATGCTCATTTATGTCATCCGTTAAAAGTTTGGCTCATATATGCCATTGCTGTTAACGAAAAGGCTCATCCATGCCATTTTTTTAACTCTAGTTTTGCAAAACCATTTCTTTATACCCCAAACATGGTTTAACACTTTTTAATTGGAATTTTTGGATCAAATGTATACTTTTTGCCTGTTTTTCTTTAAAAACACCAAGAACACATGAAGAACATAAACAACTCCAAAATTTTCAACATTTTCAATTCTTTACGAAATCATCTCAAATTTCGGCTACAGCATTAATTTCTTTTAAAAAAAAACAAAAATTCTAAAATCATTTGCAAAGTTCAAAAAATTCACCCATATTTAAAAAATATATACCAAAAAACGAAAATCAGTCCCAAAATTTCAAAATTTGCTTTGATTCTTGTTTTTAACATTAGATCTTTGTTGACTAGTGTTTTTTGAGTTTATGTTCAAAATTTCAAATGATTTGAAGTTTTGGAGAATCTACCATTAAAGAATGTTCAAGTTTTGAAACTTTGAAGAAATTTCAATTGGGTCTTGTTGAGTTAGGTTGAATTCAAGCTCAAAAGAAATTGAGTTTTGGTATCTAGCTCGGAGCAAAACTACTCTTGAAATTTGAGGCGATTCATGAAGAATTGAATAAGTTTGAAATTTGGGAATTGTTAATGTTCTTTATGTGTTCTTGGTGTTCTTAAGGATGTAGAAGCAAAAAATGTACATTTGATCCAAAAACACCAATAGAAAAGTGTTAAACCATGTTTGGTGTGTAAAAAATGGTTTTGCAAAACCGGAGTTTAAAAATGGCATGGATGAACCTTTTCTTTAACAGCAATGGCATAAATGAGCCAAACTTTTAACGAATAACATAAATGAGCCTTTTCTAAAAGTTCGATGGCATATTTAAGCCTTTTCCCTTAAAAAAAAAAGAGTTCAATTATTACCACGTGGAATGGTACATTCATTTCTGAATGTACCTTTACCTAATAAAAGTCGTGTGTTCTTATTTTGCGTCCCCACAAATCACAATATATTAAGAAACAAATACAGTACTAATAAAAAATTAATTAAGTCATATAATATTGTAGACATTGAAATTTTATGATACTCTATAAAATGAGTTTGATTTGAATCAGAAATTTTAGAGACTATTTTATGATTTCTATCATAAACTCCTAATTCATGCTTATATAAAGGATAATATTATTTCTTGAAGAGACATCTCAAATATCTCATAAACTCGTTAGATATTTATAAAAAGATCGAGGCGTCAGATATCGCCTCCTCAATCTGTTTATCTATCGCCTCCTCAATCTGTTTGATAATCGTTGAGATCAGATATATAGAAAGGTACTTTAGATAAATATACTAAGATCCTCCAATCACATAGAAAATTCGAAGAGAAAAATAATGGGAGAAACAGATCTGAGCACGCATTATTTTATTAATAAATTGTGTTTCATCATATTAATCCTCTTTATCACTTTAAAATTATCTATAAACAAGTACCTCTAATAAAATCTCTCTCCTAAATTTCCCCTCGGTCATTCTCTCTCCTTTTCTCCCGGATCTTCTTCCGTTAAACTCACTTCAATTATTGCACTCTCAAAGCTTCCCAACAATTATAGCTTCGATTTCATTGACGAAAAAATCTAAATCAATTTATTAATAAAATTAAATCTAAATTTATGTATTTTCTATCTTTTTTCCTTCAAAAGCAACCCACCCATAGCGGATGGGCATTTACTGCAATCACACTCATGTTGTGTGTTGTTTCATGATATCATATTTTCTCTTTCAAGCATTGTATTTTTATTTTTTTTCATGTTCGCTGGTTTTGGGGTAAATTTTATTACATNAAACTAAAAATCGAGGCAACAATTATTTTAAGGAAAAAATAACAAAAAATGTCAAAAACATTGATAAGAATAAATAAGTATCTATTGCTAAGAAGGTGTCACTCCACATTTTCTATTTTAGCTTTATTATTACATATAGATAGAAACTTTAAGATGAAGAATGATCCAAAAAATTTTAAAATAACAAATCAATTATGTAAAAATACATGTGTAATTCTTATAAAGTTATACTAACTAATTTCTTCAAATGAATAATTAAATGAAAGAAAAAAAAGTAATTAAGAAAATAACACTAATTATGAGATTAATAGCATTGATGAGGAAAGGAACTAAATATGATCATCTTTTTAAATTCTTTTTTAAGAAAATATATATAAACTTTATTAATTAAAGATAAATAAGAAAAAAAAATTTAAAGATACAAAAAATCAAGACAAAATAAAAGATGAAAGAAATTAGAAGAATAATGAGGTTGAAAGAAATAATATCTAATTTTCTCTCTTTTCAAATCACAAAATAAATTTTTGCTTGTTCTCCTCCTAATTTGATACGAATTTCATAAATAGAATGATTTATTCTCCAAATAATTTTTCTTACCCTTTGAAACACTAATCGACCTTCTTATAAATTTGTCAACCACAATGAATTTTCTCTCTTTGTAGGAGGAATAAACATTTTTTCAAAAAGTCTTTTATTTTGAAAATAACTTTTTGTTACATAATCTCTTTCTTTACATCAATGTCTTCACAAGAATCATGAGATATTCTCTCTTTCTCTTTTGTTAAAAAAGTCACATGACCTAGAAATTTGATGGACATCTGAGCGACAAAAGTTGATACCATATATTGATCATTATCGTCAGAAGAAGAAGAGCCAAAGTGAAGAAATTTGTTCTTATTTGTTACAAATGGTCAACTATTTTTATTTTTTTATAGGCTAAATAATCATAAACAGTTGTGAAAAATGAATAGTTTTTATCTTTTCATCTTCCATTTTCATTTACTTAAATCTATATTAGTGTAATGGATGTTATAAAGGGCATAATTAATCAGGTATGACATAAATACCTTTTTTAAATACAAATAAAAATACAAAACAAAGATAAAATGTCAAAAAAAGGAAAAAAAAAGATGAATACAAATACTGGTCATAGAGAGATGCCACATCAAATTGTCAATATTCAGCTTTATATATACATATATAGGTTCATGCCCTTAGATGTTATTTTATTACTTTAGCTGGCATCGACGTTTTTGTAAATCTGATATCTACTTTGGAACATTTTATAATGTGGCATAGGCTGACAATTGAGATCATAAATTTAAAATAATAAAATTTAATTTATTATAATACTAATATCAATATCATAAAGATATATATATATATATATATATATATATATATATATATATATATATATATCATTTAAAAAATATATAAAAAGTATTATAAATTGTAATAATTAACCCTTTTTTTTTTAAAATCATATAACTAATTTGATTTACACTCCAAAATTCATAGGTGTCACATAATTTACACATTAATTCTTCATTACTTAATATATGTAATTATATCAATGACATATAAATTGAAATTAAAAAATACATATTTTATTTGAAAATCACGTAATAGTACTATAAGGTATAATAATTAACAACTTAACATATTTTAAAATTTTAGTTGACTCTCCGAATTCCATATGTCTCATGTAATTGAGACAGAGAAAAACATATATTGGTTTAAAATTAATAAAAATATTATAAATTATAATAATTAACAACTTAAAATTTATAAAAAAATTCCTTTAAAAATTTTTAGTTGGCTCTCCAAATTCAATCGGTATTACAATAATTAAAACATAGAAATTAACATAGATTGGACTCCTGCTGACATTTATGTTTCTTTTTTCTAAATTTTTTCTTTTATACTTTATATAAATAATTTTTTTATGTAAAAAGTATTATAAATCATAATAATTAATAGCTTAAAATATTTCAAAACATATAAAAAGTTTTTGTTAACTTTCAAAATTTCATCTATACCGCATAAATTGGGAGAAATATAGATATATAGATATTTTAAGTTGCTAATTATTGTGAGTTATAGTAAGTTTTATGTAATTTTCATATATATTATTCGGTCCTGATTTATGTGATACAAATGAAATTTCAAAAGTCAATGAATTTTTTATAAGTTTCTTTTTATATGAACTTGTTAATTATTGTGATTTATAATATATTTACGTAAAACATACTCTAAATACAAATAATTAGCAACTTAAAATATATAAAAACATACTAAAAAATTGATTAACTTCAAATTTCATATGTACCACATAAATTGAAACAGAAACAGTAACATATATTGGGCTCCGTGTTGGCACAGGGTCCCATATCTAGTATATATATATATATGACGCTTCCTAATCATTTGTTAGTGAATTGTTGAACTTTTCTCTTATAATTTAAAATAAGTAATTTGCTTAAACTTCATGAGAATTGTTGGAAATTTCTTCAATTTTTACCCTACATTTACATTTTTAGGTGATAATTTCAAAAAAGTTAATTGTTTATATTTATGAGTTTACTTTAAGTTATTTATATTTTCAAGAATTATTTGAAAATAACTAAAAGGGCAAAAGTGGAAAATATGTTCTACATTTTTTGTCTTAATCAATATACTATCATTACAATTCACTTACTTTGAAATGAAAGTACCATTAATGAAAGTCCCATTACATATTATAAGAATCAAAGTAATGTCTATCAAAGTGATTTATTATTTATTTTTTATAGGATCCTAGATTTAGAGCGGTTATTTTTTTTTAAAAAATTAATATAATTGGTAGATGAGAGAAAGTTTACTCTAAATTATTACTTAACTAGTGAATTTGATCGTGCTTCGCGCGATTATAATTTGTTTTACTTATTTATAAAATAGTCGCTTTCTAATATTTCAATCATAAAATAATATTTAAGAGATTGATTTTTATATTAAAAAAATTCTTTGAGAAAAGATGGCCTAAGCACACAAGTTTATCAACTCTTTAATTTTAAGAACGTTAATTTTAAGAAGGATTTGTAGTTGCATACGATCCTTGTATCTGCCAAACATGAGACTAAAGTTCATGTCAAAGACATTTTGCAATACTTAAAATTTCAAAACGTTTTGACATACTATGCAAGAGAAAAGATTATTTTTTTAATCTGACTTTATAATAATACTGGATATAAATTGAAACATATTTTCTCATATAATTAAATATACGGATTTATGCAATTTATATTTGAAATATCTCTCTCACCTTTTTGTGTAGTCGCTTTTTTTTTTTTGTTTTTATAGGATCCCAATTTTGAATCATAAATTATTGCTTATAGAACCTGAAAAGCAATAAAGTATATGTTAGTGTATGTTTGTGAAATCAATACAAATAATAACATAAAAGTATGAACAAACGAAGCATAAAAAAGTCATGAGAAATGAGAAGGAAATTGCAGTAGGAAAAAATATATATGTTTAATAAGAAAAATGAAACTTGAAAAAGGGAGAAGATGAAAGTAATGCAAAAGTAAAGTAAAAATATGCTTTCAGAAAATGAGGTAGTTTTTATGGATTTGGAATAATATTAAATGTGTAAATAAATGGTAAGAAATTTAATTTGAATATGACTTTTAATATGGCAACGTTTGTAGAAGACGTTTTTAAACAGCAGTAATAAAAATGACACTTATATTAATCTGTCATATTTAATATATTTTTGTAATTTATAATTTTTTTAAATTAAAAAATGGAAAGAAAATCTAAAAATTTGAGAAAATGAATAAATCTATTTCCTGATAAATGAGGCATGCCACATCAGGGGGCTTATGATCCTCGTTTATATAAATATATAGATTGGTAGATGAGAGAAAGTTTACTCTAAACTATTACTTCACTCGTGTGTTCTACATAATTTAAATATATTATTGTAAAAGATGGTTTATTGGAAAAAAAAAACATATCTGGCACCTTCACTTTCCTTTATGAAACCAAACATAGAAATATTACGTGTTATGTGATATTACGTTCTACATAAGCAAGAAATCAGGAGTACAACTAATATAATGGTGACATAATATTTGTCTTATGACTGACGGATCGACACCTTTTCATTTTCTTTATCTTCATTTTTTTCAAGTTCTAGTCTATGGCATAAATTAAATTTAATGACTAAAATTTAATTAATTAAAATATATCTCTAATCATGATTTAGATAATAAATATATTATTATTCAATTAAAAATAGTCCTATTATTTCTCCCCTTTTCTCTTTACTCCCTCCAAGTCCGATTATTTCTCTCTTTTCTCCTTATTCCCTCCAAAATTTTCTCTGCTGTCATTTTGCAACATCGAAAATTATGGATGACTGACGATAGTATATGTGTAAACAATGATGATCAATTTCCTTACTTGCTAACAAAAAAAAAGTCCTTTTCTCAAAGGTATTATTATTTTTGTTTGTTGTTTTTTCTTGATGAGTCATAATCCAACAAAAGTAGAAAAGAAGTGTAACTTTGATATTATTCTTATTTCTCTTTGTTTTTCTATATAAAAAAAATCCTCGGGGTAGCACATGATGGTTCACATTTCATGCTGGGTCATATGTCTATTAATTTTACATCATTTTCTCTCATATATTTGTTTCACTTATTTTCATATTATATTAACGAAAAAGGATTAAAATATTCCTAAATTATGTGAAATTGAATAAAAATATTTTTAATTAATAGTTTGTTTAAAAAATATCCCTAAAGTTGATATTTTAATCCAAAAAAGCGAGACATCTGAGATACAATCAATGTAATGGTGAAACAATATTGTGTTTTGAGTAAAATTATTATATATGAAAATAACGAGAGTTAATTTCTTCACTCGTTAATAAAAAAAATCTCTCCATTTTTCTCAAAGATACTATTTATTAAAATTTTGTTTATGTTTGTCTATAATGAGTCATTATCAAACAAAAGTAAAAAGATGTGTAGCTTGATATTGTTCTCCTTTCTCTTATTTTTCCTTGGTAAATTCTTAGGGTAGCACATGATGGTTCGCATTTCATGCTAGGCCATATATATTTATTAATTTTGCTTCATTTTTCCTTATTTTTTAAAAAATTATTAATTATATTAGTGAAAAAGATTAAAATCTTCTTACACTCACAAAATTAAACAAAAATATCCTCTATTAATAAGTCAATCTAAAATATCCCTAATATCAATATTTTGATCCAAAAAAAGCAAAAAATCAGAGGTTTATAATAGTGACACAATATTTGTCTTATAGCTGAAATTATAATATGTGCAAGGCGGTCAATTTCTTCACTCAATTGTTAAGCTAGCAATGGAATCAAATGAACATGAACCCAAAAGATGACACAATATTACCCCTCTCTTTATTTTGCTGGTCCAATATTTTAAAAATATATTTTTACTTTTACTTGTCACTTTTAATATATTAAGAAAAATAATTATTTTTCTCATCTTTTATCCTTTTCACTAATTACTTATTTTCAAAATTATTTTTTAAGACCTAATACTAAACATCAATTAATAGGGATAGTGTGATAAAGTAGTCATGTAGCTCATCATTTTCTTAATTGATGAGTCAAATCCAAACGTGACAAGTAAAATTGAACGAAGAAAGTATGTGATATATTCAAAATCACAAGTTTCATATTTTTAAATTTTATATTTGATTATATGCGATCACATAAAGTAAAATGGGAAAATATTATGCAGGTAAAAAGAACTCACCTTTGAAGCTAGGTACCATGAGGATGGATAGACTTAACCCTCCTTTAGAATCATAGTCGCTATCAATGAAAGTGATAATTTTGCTATAAATACTTGAGCATTTAACCAATTCATTCATCTTCATCTATTAATCCTACGTTTATAACAAAATGAAAGAGACCACAATTAGCGTTTTAGCTCTACTGACTTTGTTCCTCCTTGAGGTGATCTCAGCCAATGAGCTATCTCTTCCCTTTCATCTCCCAATTAATGGAACCTTTGGCCTTGAAGGTATTAATAATGCATCAGCCGGCGTGTACTTGAACGAGGGAGAATGTGGAATGCAGGCTGATGGCGCAAAATGTCCTACTGGAATGTGTTGTAGTATATGGGGTTGGTGTGGAACCACATCAGACTATTGTGGTTCTGGATTTTGTCAGAATCAATGTACTGGCCCGTCCCCACATGGAAGATGTGGAATGCAAGCTGGTGGTGGTGTAAAATGTCCTACTGGACAGTGTTGTAGTATATTGGGTTGGTGTGGAACCGAATCAGACTATTGTAATCCTGAATATTGTCAGAGTCAATGTTCAGGCCCCTTCCCAAAAGGACGATGCGGATGGCAAGCTGATGGCGGATTATGTTCTAATGGACTATGTTGTAGTGTTGGTGGTTGGTGTGGAACCACATGGGATTATTGTGCTTCCGGAATTTGTCAAAGTCAATGCCCATCCACACCACCTCCACCTCCACCTCCGTCTCCACCTCCACCTCCACCCTCACCTCCACCGTCACCTCCGTCTCCACCTCCACCTCCATCCCCACCCCCACCTTCACCTCCACCTCCGTCCCCACCCCCACCTCCACAATACCGATGTGGAATGCAAAAGGGTGGCAGGAAATGTAATATAACCGGAGATTGTTGTAGTATATGGGGTTGGTGTGGACCCACATACGAGTATTGTTCTCCTGGATATTGTCAGATGCAATGTCCAGGTCCATACCCAGAGGGACGATGTGGATGGCAAGCTGATGGTAAATCATGTCCTACTGGTACTGGACAGTGTTGTAGTAACGCTGGTTGGTGCGGGACCACATCAGATTATTGTGCTTCTGAACGCTGTCAAAGCCAATGCAACAATACTCTAACCTCACCCATCAAGAACCGTATGAGAGGTATTGTAAGTTTCATGCTCAACATTGTCTAGATGCTACTTCCCAAATACTAGCTACAGGATGTACTTTTACTCCTCTTTTGGAACTGCTGAAATAATTCCAATATTAATGCGTGTAATTATAATGCATTAATTAATGTAAATAAATAAAGAACTTTTGTCTACTACCTTATTTTAATTACCACTCGATTTTTACCTTCCATAAATTGTGATGATATTATCATTCTTAGCTAGCGTATCAACCGCACGTGCCACCTATGATGAATTGTAATTAAAACATTTTGATTTACATTTCTCTTTTGAAGTCTCTGGAAGAAGAAGGGTAGAGGCTTAAAACATTTGTTTACACAAATAGTAGTACACATGCATGATTTGATTAAAACAGGGAAAAACTATTTAATTAGATATACATACATATCATATCTACCAATTTAATTTATATATTTAAACTATATTTATTATCTTACTATTTAATAATTTTGTATTAGACTTGGAATGAAATACATTACTCCTTATTAAAATTACTTTAAAATAGAGTCTTTAATTATCTAACCACTTATTCTTTTCATAATTTATACTTTCACTTCAAATCAGTCTCTCCCTCCTCCTTCTCTCTCAAACGATCTTCTTCTATTAAATCCACCTTTACTACTGCACTTTCAAAGCACCCCAACCATCATAATTTTGATTTCATCAACGAAAAAATCCAAATCAATTCATTAATACTTAGAGAAATCCAAATCTATTTATTACCTCTCTCTTTCTTTTATTTTTCTTTCTTCAAAAGTAATCCACCCATAGCGGATGTCGGATAAGCACCCCCATAATTTACGTTTTCTATGCAATTTATGAGCTATTGCACTTACTTTCTAGCTTTTCAATCCCTTAAACATCAAAAGATATTATTGACACCCCTTTGTGAATTTATCGAAGAAAAAAGAAGTTTAAAAAGAGAGTTCAATTATTACCATGTGGAATGGTACAATCATTTCTGAATGTACCCTACCGAATAAAAGTCGTGTGTTTTATTTTGCATCCCCACAATATATTAGTGGCACGTACGTACCCGAAACTTAGAGAAACAAATACGGTACTAATAAAAAAATAATTAAGTCATATAATACCGTAAATATTAAAATTTTGTGAAACTCTATAAAATAAATTTGATTTGAATCAGAATTTTTAAAGACTATTTTATGATTTCTAACATAAAGTCATGATTCATGCCTATACAAAGGGTAATATTATTTCTTGAAGAGACATCTCAAATATCTCATAAATTCATTAATAATCGTTGAGATAAGATATATAGCAAGGTATTTTAGATAAATATACTAAGATCCCTCGAATCACATAGAAATTCAAAGAGAAAAATAATGGGAGAAACAGATTTGAGCACACATTATTTTATTAATAAATTGTGTTTCTTCATATTAATCTTCTATCACTTTAAAATTATCTATAAACAAGTACCTCTAATAAAATCTCTCTTCTAAATTTCCCCTCGGTCATTCTCTCTCCTTTTCTCTGGATCTTTTTCTGTTAGACCCACTTCAATTACTGCACTTTCAAAGTTTCCCAACAATTCTAGCTTCGATTTCATTGACGAAAAAATCTAATTAAATTTATTACTAAAATTAAATGAAAATTTATTTTTTTTCTATTTTTTTTCTTTCTTCAAAAGCAACCCACCCATAGCGGATGTGCATTTACTGCAATCACACTCATGTTGTGTGTTGTTTCATGATATCATATTTTCTCTTTCAAGCATTGTATTTTTATTTTTTTTCATGTTCGCTGGTTTTGGGGTAAATTTTATTACATATATAAAATAAACTATATCAGATACACAACTGGTGAGTAAAACCTAGTGGAATTTATGGTGTTTAGTGAAGCGGGAGAGCATCAAAATGCACCCCGCTGATAAGAAATAGGATCGAATGGCCAATATTTGTAAAAAATATTAATTGAGTTATTTTGAATAAGAAATTTTGACTCAATAAATATTTGTTCTTTACGCATCAAAGTCGAGCAAAATGTAAAATCCTAAATGGGTTACATTTCGTACGTACCCCTTCATATAGATTATAATATAGATGAAAATGGTGGGAATACATATATTATAGAATGAACATACATAATCCTTCACTATTTTGATTTAGAGAAACGTCATTTATTTATTATAATATTAATTAATTAAAATTACACACATTACTTAATATTCAATCACACTTCAGTACTAGTCCCAAAAGAGGAGTAAAAGTTCATCCTCTAGCCAAGTTTGTGAAAGAAGCTTTGATTGGGCTTAATACTCACAATAGTCTGGCTTAGTTCCACACCAACCCCATCGACTACAACATTCTCCATTAGGACATTGTTTACCTCCAGCTTGGCTTCCACATTGTCCTGATTGTACTACTGATAGGGCTGATGTGTCGTCGTCTAGCTCTTGGCATTGACTTTGACAAAATGGAGAGTTACAATAGCTTGATGTGGTTCCACACCAACCAGAGATACTACAACACGACCCTTCAGAACATTGTTGATGTCCCCAAGTTTGTAATCCGCATCGTCCTGGTTGAAGTACTGACTGCACAACATGTGTTTCATTAAAGGGAAGAGATGCCTCATGATCAGCTGAGACCACCTTAACAAGAAACAAAACCATCACAACTAAAAGTTTCATTTTAATTTGTGAATTGTTATGGGATAGATGAGGTCTTATGATGCTGTATATATATAGGAAAATAAGTTACAAGTGAGTCCCTAAAGTACATAAGTATTAATTTTGTTTTGTTATTACATTTTCCTTTCAATAGAAAGGGTTATAAAAAATAATTGGCCTGATATACCATTTAAGATTATTATTTTTAATTTGAGATGTATTTTACTAAGTTAATCTTATATATTTTAAATTTGACACTACTTAATGATAAGGATAATTAGAAGAAAATGATAAGTTTATTTTGATTTGTTAAAATAGACAAATAAAAAAAAATTAATTTTGTATAAAGACCAAGTGAAGAGATGGTGAACTTTAGCAAGAGTATTCAATAAAAAAAATCGGGGGGTTGAATCCCACCTAATCCTTTCTTAGTCTATTGATTTTGGTGCAACGTGCAGTATTCCAGAAAAGAGTGCTCCGGGATATTTCCGGCCCCATCTTCTACTTAAACTCTTTTTAATTGAGCTATCACACATGATTTTTTTTAAGAACCTCGTAAATATATTTTTTTAGTGTCCAACTTCTAAGCTTTTGAAAGGTTATTGAATTATTTTCTCGATAAACAGATAGTATTAAAATTATATAGTACAAGTGTACAACATTAAAGAGTAACAACAATAATATAGAAAGTAAAGTTAATTCTTTATCTACCAACTGCATTGATATTAAAGTTTACCCTTTCTAAATCTAGGACCACTTGAAAATAAATTTTAAACTCGTTTTCTAACTGACATAAAAATATGAAAAATCATGATGTGCCACTTGATGAAAGACGTTGTGCAATAGGTTGGGTTGGCAAATTAATTTATTTTATTTTACTGTTCTTTTCCAGGAGCTTTCACCATTTTTATATCTTAAATTTACAATCTTAATCTTTAATTCAAGTAAAAGACAAAATAAATAAACTAATAGAAGACACCTATTTAAATTTTATTTTCAATATGTCCTTGTGATTCTATTCCTTTATAGCAAAGTGAGAAGAAAAAAAAGGGTAAAAAATTAAAAGATTTTAAAGAGAGAAAAATAGATTGGAGTTAGTAGGTCAAAGAAAGTTGTCCATATCTATTAGTAGAACATAATTATAATTTACCTACAAATACAAATTATATGTTTAAGTGTATTGATTTCAAGCACTAATTTAAAGTGCAAATTACAGAAATCACACTTATAAGGCAAAATTACAATTTATCCCTTAAAAGTTTATAATTACAGAAATTCCTCAAACATATACAATAATATAAGTGCTGATACATTAATCTGATGCGCAAGATACATTAATCGTTAAGTAAGATACATTACATTTTATACATGATACACTAATCTAATGTACATTTTATACATGATACACTAATCTGATACGCGAGATACACTAATCTGATGCGCAAAAATGAGGAATTTTGGAGATTTTTAAAACTTATAGGGGATAATGGTAATAAGTAAACTAAAAGGTGGGATTTCTATAATTTTTCCTAGTTTAAATAATAGAAAACTACTTGCAAATTGTTCATCGGGCAATAAAATAAAGCATATCGTATGAGATGCCAAAAAAAATAAATAGATGAGAACAAAAATATATATTAATTTGTAAAACCTCTCTTTATTTATTTTTTATTTTTTTAAATTCTTATTTTTTGCCATTTTCTTATTGGATAGAAATAAAATCTACCTCTATTAATTTTCCCCCATAATTTATCCAATAAAAACAATATACCTCTTCAAGACCTCAAAAACATATTTTTTAAAATCTAGTAATTTGTATTTTCTATAGTTTTTTTTAATTTTAAACAAAATCGTTTTATATAATTTGTATATTTTTTTAAAAAATATTAGTAATGCCACAATTATAAGGACATATTATGCTATCATAAATCCTAAACTCTATCTTCCTTTTTTCTTTCTAAAAATATGATCATTTAAGTTTTTACTAATACTCTTTGTAACAACTAATTTCAAAGAGAAACGAAGAAAAATAATATAGATGCTCGTAGCCCGTAGCCCGTAGGGAAAATAAAAAATAGGAGGGAAAAAGAAAAAAATTATAATGTATTATGGATAAGATAATATTATTATGATCATGATATTATATCATGTTTAGAATTTTGATTTAATTGATTAAATCTTAGCCGTTAATTTTTTCGTATGCCATGTGCCTTCAATTCAAGTAAGAATTGGGGGAAAATAGAGAGAAAAAAAATGGAGAGGAGTCAGATCTAAAAGAAACTAAAAATAAAATGCTACAACAAATATAAAAACTATTAGCTTTTTTAAAAAAAATAAAAAATAATTGAGGTCTTAAAGAAGTATATTTTTTTGGTTTGGATAAATTATGAGAGAAAATCTACCTGGGATGGGGATTTTATTTCATCCAATAAGAGAATGACACATGATAAATATTTTTTTAAAAAATAAAATAAAGAGAGGGTTGTTAGTTTCAAGGGTGCAAGTTAGCAAAAAAAAAAAAAAGAATTCCTGAAGGATATTTTTTTATCAAAAGATGAATGAAGGATATTTTTTGACCAAAAGATGAATGATGGATATTTTTAAACCTTTTCATATAGTTCAAGGGTACTTTTGACCCTTTTCCGTTTGAAGAATATTGAGAACTACCGTGAAGTTTCATATTGCTAATCTTGTTGGGAAAGTGGATACTCAAATATTAGATGAGAAACTAAAAAAACACTCAAATTATGATATTAATAGATTTAGAATTTGAACTTTATGAGTTCAAAATTATAATTCAACCACCTTTATCAAATTTACTCTGCTCAAATCTACTATTTATGCATATCTAATTGATTTTTAGCACATATATGCATGAGTCCAAAACCAAAAGACCAACAAATTTTTTCAAAAATTTCAAAAGGACAACTCAATTAATTATGAAATCAAAATGGTAACAATTTTTAACACCGTTTAAATTAGGTTTTCTAAAACGAGGCTCAAATTTCAATGAGCCTTACAAGGCTTAAATTCCGATGAGCCTTGTAAGGCTCAGCCACCAATGAGCCTTACAAGGCTCAACCGCCAATGAGCCTTGCAGGCTGTTATTTTTTTTTAAAAAAAAATTCTCGTTTTATTTTCTTGTTTGTTAAAAGTCTAATAATAATAATAATACATAGTTATTGATATGATGCATAAGCATATTCAGATTTTTTCATTGAAATGGGTGACTTACAAGCACTGGCAACACAAGCTTGGGGAGCTGCCACACTTTCATACTTGTACCATTTATTATGTCGCGCCTCTATATGCGACGTTTTCGTTGTAAATGGTTTTATATCATTATTATAGGTTGGTCACCTTTATATTTGTAATTATTATAATTGACTATTTTTAATACTAATAATAAAAATTATTTATTATTTTATAGGTATGGGCGTGGGAACGTATTATACCATTTCAACCTATGCTATCGCCTTTCAACAATGATCAGCCAGAGGGACAAAAACCACTTGCATATAAGTGGTCTCGACGAAGGGTTCATGAGAATGATGCTCGCAAAAATATGATCTTTTGTAGAGATGTTATAGACAATCTACAACCTTATCAGGTATAACTAAAAAAAAATAGTTTATTACAAGATTTAAAATGGTAAAAAAAATGTATGACATATATGTTACCTTGTTTTTTCTTTCTTTTATTTGGAAGTCTTATTCTCAAGAAGTTCTTAATGCATTGCCTGAATGGTGTCGACGAGGGCAGAATGTGTGGATGGTGAAGGTGCCACTTATTTTCGGAATATATCGTGAGTGGCACATGGTTGATCGTGTAATAAGACAATTTGGTTTTGTACAACATATACCAGAAAATGTGCATTATTCTGATGAGCATTATAAAATTGATAAGCGTCACAAAATAGATAGGCATACTCGTCAGATGTTTGTTTATACTGAAAATACATGGAATGAACATTATCAACATGTACAAATAAATCATCAAGCTAACCCAATTGATTATTTCAATTGGTATCTACGACATTCACGCAAGTTCATTGCAAATGCAGAACATGTTGTCCAACATGGATATCAACCAATCGCAGGAAGATATGAGGCATTGGTATGTATTTTAAAAAATATACATAAATAACATTGACTTCTTCATTTGACCTTTTTATGTATATATATATATATATTAATGAATCTTAGGCAATGGAACATGAAAGATTGTATAGAATGAATCAAACAATGGAAAATGATAATACTCAATCATTTCAAGTGAGTGACATTGCAAGACAAAAAGGCATCTTATTATAGAGATGCTATGAATGCTGCTCATTTGAATACAAGGTTGAACTTTCAACAACATTATACTCCACCAAATGAAAATCAATCACCAACAACATCAAATTTGGGAGGTGTTCATATAGAAGAACATAATACGGGATTTTCGAGAGATCAATATGAGGCCAACACAAATTTATCATTGGCTACTCCCGACACCCCGTATTACCCTATTTTTGACTGTGCTGAAGTATCTACGAGTATGCCCAACTACACACAAGAAGAGGTAGTGGCTTGCAAACTCCTAATGTTGTAAATTTGGGTTTTGAAGAATTCAACAAAGGAAATTATGGTTTTGTACGACAACATCAATTTCAAAACTCACCATTTCAAGCTGGGAGATTGAGTTTTTTGACGGTAAAGAATATACTCTTTAAATAATTTATAGAATATTTTATTTATATGTTAATTATTTACATCTCATTCCAGGATGACATGCCACAAAATCAAAATGATGATGAAATTGGACCGTCACAACAATATGTATGTTGTTATAATCGATAAATTTTCAATTTTGACATTTATAAAATATTAATAGAATTCAGTAATAAATATAATTTGGCAGGACATCAACAACCCTCGAAGAACAACAAGGCCACACGTACCCACCACCTGTGGAACCGGTAGACATAAACAACAACAACAACAACCGCATCAAGACAAACGATAATCTCTAGAAGTGTTGTCTTTTATATTTTCTATCATGTCCCTTATATGTTCTATCAATTTTTTACAAATTATATATATATAATTGAAGTTTTCGAACTCCAACATATATGCATGGTTCATGTTTACTATAAATTATTTAAAGAGTATATTGTTTTTTTTACCTTGATATGAAGTATAATTTTTCTCATGTTTTCAACATATTCATCAATAGGGCATTTTTACCAAAATAAAGTATGACTAAAGAATGTTGAATTTTATCATTAATCTGCAAGTGAATAAACCAAATTATAATTTCACATAAAAAAAGTTGTAGAAAAAAAATATCAACTAAGTAGTAAATAAGGTCTAAACTATTGGATTTAGTTCGTTTGAAAAGCCACAAAGTAATGGCTAACAATAAGATCTAAACTATCTTTATGCATCATATCAACAACTATGTATTATTATTATTATTATTATTATTATTATTATTATTATTATTATTAGACTTTTAACAAACAACAAAATAAAATGAGAATATTTTTTTTNGCTAACATGATCATAACCTTGAATTCATAATTCAAATTCAAGGTAGAGTTCAGAGTTAAGTTTTGAGAATTATTTCGAACATTCTAAGAAAGTCCCTTTGAGTCATTTTGAGGAGTCTTCTATAACTTCTAGTAGCTTGTTTTAAGACTCGAGCAAGTGAGAATGAGGATGAAAAGAATGTATTCATGAGTCTACCTTGTCATCATGAGATGCTCCATGTCATGAACCAAACTCTTGAATTCATAATTCATATTTAAGAGAAAGTTAAAAGTAGAGTTTAAGAAAAGATTATGAGTTCAATTCTGAATCCTTCGAGATCAACTATCAATTTAAACTAATTTCTCAGAAAGTAAGTATGAGAATTAGAATAGTTGTATGCACGAGTTCCATATTATTAAGTAGACCTCGAGTCGAGTCGTTCATGCTCATAATTTTCGCATGAACCCTCAGAGTTGAGCATTCTTGAAATGAGTAGTATCTTCCAAGTTCTTGAGTTCCAAGTATTTGAGTTCTATCTATGGTTATTGAAAACCTTTCATTGAGTTGTTCATGTCCATCATTTGACATGGACCATGTTTTAAGAAGTCTTTTATAAACGTTTAACTTTGTTTGAAGACTTAAGTTTTGAGTACAGTAAAGAGTAAAGTTGAAGTTCTTTTCTTCAAAAATATATGGGGACTAAGTATTCTCAAAGAGCCTTCGGGCAAATTTTCAGAAAAGAGTAATCGCTTTCTAAATGAAGCAAGAGGGGAAATTGAGATTTCCAAGGTAACCTTTGAGCTAAGTTTTTGAGCAATTATCTCAAATCACAGAAAGAAGTGTGTTTTAAACATAAAGAGCTAGTATCATATTTTGGGAGTAGTATTGACCACCGAATTGGGGGCGAGCATGAGTTCAGATTACTCACGTCTCCATAAAACCATGTAGCCACCATGGGTAGAAAAGGGTCATACTTTTTAGATGAACCTTTTTCACAATTGACTAGTGGATCCACTAAGTTAAGTTAAGGTCCTATACTGATGGCAAGATGTAAGATGGTCCTTGGCAGCGTGAGGTAAAGTGTTGTATCATCACTATATCTCTTAAGTAATGGTCGTCGGTTAGAGAAACTCCCATAGAAGTTATTGTATTTTATATATATTAGTTTATTGTATTTTTACATACATTTCAGAATTATGTTGTATCCTCGCATACACACAGAGTTGACAACATGTTTTTAAACAGTTTATTCTTTATATTGCACTTGTTTTAAATTGTTTTATATTGAAATGAGTTCAATTAAGTATTCATGAGTTGAGTATTTCAAGTCGAGTATCATATCTTTGAAGTTGAGTATCTAATCTCTGAGTTGAGTAGCTTATCCTTGAGTACTTCTGAGTTGAGTAAGTTTGAGTAGTTTTGAGTATCCTTGAGTATTCCTTTGAGTTGAGTGAGTTGAGAAAAGGTAAGTATGTTTCTTTTTTTTTATTATTATCAAGATTCAAGCTTATGTTTATGTTTTAGAATTCCCCTTACATGCTCGTACATTCCACGTACTGAGCCATTTGGCCTGCATCTTCTCATGATGCAGACACATGTATTCAGGATCATCAATAGGAGATTCGTTGATACATCCGGGAGTTCGAGTTAGCTATGGTGAGCCTCCTTGCTTTCAGAGGATTTCATTTACCTTTCAGTTATATCAATTGCTAGGAGGTCGTGGGTCTTGCCCCAATTTCCATCTTTATCAGTTAGAGGCTTCATAGATAGACAGTCGAGTTTCAGAAGTCTTTTCATTTATTTTGTTAAATGTTTTGAAGATTAAATATGCCTTTTTATGGCGAGTTGTATATATTTTATTATACAGGTTTTCTTTTGAGTTAAAGATTTGTAAAGTTGAGTTCATGAACTTTTATTTCAGTTTTAAGCTTTTGCATGCTTAAGTTAGTCTTCCGCTTGTAGTCAGCCAGGATGAGGGTTCGCTTAGGGACCAACAATGGTTCTTAAGTGCCGACCACGTCCAAGGTGTAGACTCGGGTCGTGACAAAACTATTGGATTTAGTTCGTTTGAAAAGTCACAAAGTAATGGCTAGCAATAAGGTCTAAAATATCTTTATGCATCATATCAACAACTATGTATTATTATTATTTGACTTTTAACAAACAAGAAAATAAAACGAGAATATTTTTTTTTTAAAAAAAAAAAAAAATCCTGCAAGGCTCATTGGCGGCTGAGCCTTGTAAAGCTCATTGGAAGTTGAGCCTTGTAAGGCTCATTGAAATTTGAGCCTCGTTTTAGAAAACCTAATTAATTTAAACGGTGTTAAAAATTGTTACCCTTTTGGTTTCATAATTAATTGAGTTGTCCTTTTGAAATTTTCGAAAAAATTTGTTGGCCTTTTGATTTCGGAGTCACACATTTGATTCATGCGACATTACTTTCTTCTTAAAAAAATTATAATCCCCAAAAGAATGTTACATTTTATAGTTACAAATATTTTTTAATGAGATAAGTTATAATGACTTATGGTACTTCTCTCCTTTAATTTTTTTATTCAATTCAATAATGTTATATAAATTATAACAAAAGAAATTAAAGTTCCGAAATAATGAGGTATACATAATAATGATAATAATAATAATAATAAGGGAAAAGGGTCAAAAATACCCCTCAACTTTGGTTTATTAGTTGACTATGTTCTTACTGTTAAAATGAAGTTATTCTTACCCCTGTCGTTACTATACTTATCATCCGTGCTCCTCAATTGGACGAAAATCCCCAAATCAACCAAAATTAACCCTAGCAGTATTTATTTTTTCTCAGTCCAGTCCCAAAAGAGGAGTAAAAGTACATCCTCTAGCAGTATTTGGTAATACAGGAACAACTAGCAAGTAGCTAAACATGGTTGTATTATGGAACATAAATAGTTGTAACTAAAATATGTTTGTAGACAAGAGGTCTTTATTTACTATTATATTATTTCTTAATGCATTTTATATGCATTAATTATTACACACATTAATAATATTCGTTCACTTGTCCAGTCCCAAAAGAGGAGTAAAAGTACATCCTGTAGCTAGTATTTGGGAAGTAGCATCTAGACAATGTTGAGCATGAAACTTTCAATACCTCTCATACGATTCTTGAGGGATGAGGTTAGAGTAGTAGTGTTGCATTGGCTTTGACAGTGTTCAGAAGCGCAATAATCTGATGTGGTCCCACACCAACCACCGTTACTACAACACTGCCCAGTACCAGTAGGACATGATTTACCATTAGCTTGCCATCCGCATCGTCCCTCTGGGTATGGACCTGGACATTGTTTCTGACAATATCCAGGAGAACAATACTGGTTTGTGGTTCCACACCAACCCCATATACTACAACACTCTCCTGTTTTAATACATCTCCCGCCACCCTTTTGCATTCCACATTGGGGGTATGGAAGTGCGGGTGGAGGTGGGGG
>NC_064284.1:6115296-6181184 GCF_019186545.1 Solanum stenotomum | reverse complement strand
ATGCGAATCCAATTGCTTGGAAAGAACATGCTGGGTATTGTAGATGGAACCTGGAAGAAAGAGGATTTTTCTTCAGATTTAGCTCACCAATGGGATAGATGTGATGCCGTTGTGATTGGATGGATACTGAGATCAGTGACAAAGGAACTACATGCAGGGATTGTCTATGCAGAAAATGTGAAGATGATTTGGGAAGATCTTAAGGAGAGGTTTAATAAAGTGAACACTTGGCGAGTCTACCAACTGCATAAAAATATGGTAACTTTGATTCAAGGAACTGATAATGTGTGTACTTATTTCTCAAAACTGAGACATTTCTGGGCAGAATTTGATAGCATGACACCACCTCCTTGTGATTGTGCTAAATCCAAGGATTTTATGTTGCATATACAGATATTAAAGGTGATGCAATTTCTTATGGGACTGAATGAGAACTATGAACAAGCTAGGAGCCAAATACTGATGACTAGTCCAACTCCAAATATCAATAAGGCCTACTCCATGCTGATCGAAAGAGAGAGTCAAAGGTCGATTGTCAATTCAGGAGACAGAGTTGAATTAGGAGCCATGATGGCAGGGAGAGGAAACTCTTATCACAGACCGCCAAAGGATGTATGCTACAGATTGGTTGGATACCCACCGGGATATAAAGGAAAAAAGAAGGAAGAGTTCTCTAATGCAAACAATGTTCGAAATGAAGACACTGGTGCACATAGGTATCAAGGAGAAGCTACTGCCTATAATGCTCAAACTGAAAATATACATCCAAATGTGTGTGCAGGGTACAAGACTGAATGTTCAACTGGAAAAGGAGATCTTCAAAAAGCACCATACTTGACTGAGAACCAACAAGACAAGATCAAAATGATGTTTGACAATGATAAGCAACCAGATTACATGGCTCATATGGCAGGTATTGACTTCAAACCTTTATCCACAGTAAAGCAGATAAAGTGGATAATAGACACAGGAGCTACAAATCATATGACTGCTAGTTTAGATACAATGACTAGCATAGAACATGTACGAACACATCATAAAAGGAAGGTCCATTTGCCTAATGGTGAAGTGACAATGGTGTCTCACACAGGAAAGTGCAGTTTGGGAGATATGTGAGTACTTGAAAATGTTCTGTACATACCTGATTTTAAGTATAATCTTTTATCAGTATCAAAGATAACTAAGGAGCTCAATTGTTTTGTCTTTTTTTATCTTGGTTTCTGCTTCTTCCAGGACCTTACCAGTGGGATCTTGAAGGGGATTGGTAAGGAGAGTGATGGTTTATACATAATGTTCTCACCACAACATGACACACATTTCAGTGCTGATTCGAATACAGAAGTTCACAGAGTTTATGTTGCAAAGAAGAAACATGAAGATATACTGTTGTGGCATAGAAGGCTTGCTCATCCTTCTAGTGTTTCCATGAAGCATTTGCTTGGTTATAAACTAGATGAGTGTAAATCAATCGTAGTTGATTGTGAAGTGTGTCCTCTAGCTAAGCACACTAGACTTTCATTTCCTCATTCTACTAGTACTTCTGTTAAAGTGTTTGAACTGTTGCACCTAGATGTTTGGGGACCATATCATGCTGAAACTTTTGATGGGAATAAACATTTTCTGACTATAGTTGATGACTTCTCTCATGTTACATGGATTTTTCTGTTAAAGTTTAAAAGTGATGTTATATTAGTATTGAGACAATTTCTCAAACTGATACACACTCAATTCCAGGCTAAATGATTAGAACAGATAATGGTGGTGAATTTGTGAATTCTGCGATGCAACAATTCCTTCAAGAACTTGGTATTATCCATCAGACCACTTGTGTCTATACCCCTCAGCAGAATGGTATAGTTGAGAGGAAGCATAGACATTTACTTGAAGTAGCTAAAGCCCTTAGATTTCAAGGACATGTTCCTATCAGATTTTGGGGTCATTGTATTCTAACTGCAGCTTATGTTATTAATAGATTACCATCAACCGTCCTTGGTGGTAAATCCCCTTATGAATTGTTTTTTGGAAAGTCATCTTCAGTTACTCATCTAAGAACTTTTGAATGTCTGTGCTATGCTAGTGCTTTGCCTAGAAAGGATAAATTTGCTTCTAGAGCAGTGCCTTCTGTGTTCATAGGCTACTCTACTACTACCAAAGGATATATTTTATTTGATCTTGCATAGAAAAGATTTTTTGTCAATAGGGATGTCACTTTCAGGGAACATGTCTTTCCTTTTCAGTCATCTCCTGAGCCTGTCCCTCAGGTTGATCAGTTTCTTTGGTCTTCTGAATCATTCCCTCCTAGTGACATTTCCTCTATTGATGACCCTCTTCACACTATCACTGTTAATGATCCTGCAAGTCCACTGCCTACACAGTCTTCTAGTTCACCACATCCTTCTACATCTCCTATTGTTTCCAATGCATCTCCAGATACAACCTTGCATGTCTCCATTCCTTCACCACCTAGGAGGTCACAAAGAGTATCTAAGGCACCCCTTTGGCATGTTGATTATGTCACCAAAAAGGTTGCTCATGTTACTTATCCACTCAGTGCCTATCTCTCCAATGCAACTATTTCACCAGCTCATCAGGTGTTTCTCAGTTCTCTATCTCATATACAGGAGCCTAGGTCCTATCATGAGGCTATTAAGGATAACAGGTGGGTTGATGCCATGACTTCTGAGTTGGAGTCTCTTCAGCTCAACCATACTTGGGATTTGGTACCCTTACCTCCAAGCAAAATGGCTATTGGTTGTCGATGGGTGTATAAGGTTAAGTTGCAGGCTTCTGGTGAGGTGGAGAGATTCAAAGCCAGGCTGGTGGCTAAGGGGTATAATCAGCAGGAAGGTCTAGACTATCATGAAACATTTTCTCCAGTGGTCAAGATTGCCACTGTGAGAATTGTTCTGTCACTGGCTGCTCAAAATAACTGGCATATTCATCAGCTGGATGTTTATAATGTTTTCCTTCAAGGTGATTTAGATGATGAGGTGTACATGCAGCTTCCTCAGGGATTACCAAGTCAAAGGGAGTCTAGTGGCACTGTTTGTAGACTTGTTAAATCCTTGTATGGGTTAAAACATGCCAGCAGACAGTGGAACTTGAAATTATCTGATGCATTGGTCCATTCAGGTTTTGTTCAAAGTTGTATGGATCACTCATTGTTCATAAGGAAGAAAGGGAATGATATTGTCATTGTTTTGGTCTATGTGGATGATATGTTGGTAACAGGTAGCAGTATCTCTGCTATTGAGGAAACCAAAGCATCCTTACATGAAGCCTTCAAGATCAAAGACTTAGGAACACTGAAGTTCTTTCTTGGAATGGAGTTTCACAGATCTTCTAAAGGTATTCTGATAAACCAGATGAAGTATGCTCTAGAAATCATTTCAGAACTGGGGATAGGATCTGTCAAACCAGCATGGACTCCACTAGAGGTTAATGCAAAGCTAACAACACCAGAACTTGATGAGTTGATACAAAAAATAGATGATGACATGTTAGAAGACAAGACAAAGTATCAAAGGTTAATTGGGAAGATGTTATACTTGACACTTACGAGACCTGACATAAGCTATGCAGTACAGACTCTTAGTCAATTTTTACAACAACCTAAACAATCTCACTGGGATGCAGCAGTTAGGGTCATGAAGTATATCAAAAGAGAGCCAGCTCTAGGTATATTGTTGAGTAGCAAGGCCTCCAATTCACTGACAGTCTTCTGTGATTCAGACTGGGCTTCTTGCCCCAACACAAGAAGGTCAGTCTCAGGTTTTGTGATCAAACATGGGAGCTCACTGATTTCTTGGAAATCAAAGAAACAAAGTGTGGTGTCCAGGAGTACAACAGAAGATGAATACAGGAGCATGGCAAATGTTGTTTCTGAAGTAGTGTGGCTAACTGCTTTGTTGAAAGAATTGGATGGTGAGATAATAACTCCTGTAATTGTGCACAGTGATAACAAAGCTGCATTGCAAATTGCAGCAAATCCTGTTTTTCACTAACGTACTAAACATATTGAGATAGATTGTCATTTCATCAAGCATAAAATTCAAGAGGGGCTGATCAAGACAGTGCATGTAGGTTCCAAAGATCAATTGGCAGATGTGTTGACTAAAGGTTTGCCACGACCACAACATGAATTCCTAGTAGGCAAGCTAGGCATGTTGAATATCTTCATACCAGCCAGCTTGAGGGGGAGTAAAGAAATAGGCATAACATGATGAAATGAGTATGAGGGGCAAGTTAGTCAATACCAATAATAGATATTTGTTAGGCAAGTTTGTTAGTACAGTTAGTAGAAGTTAGTTACAGTTTGTTAGATGATGCTGTATATATACAGAAAGATGTACCAATACAATGTATCAGTTTTCACTCATTTTCTTTCAATACAAGTTCTCTCTCTTTTCTTCTTAGCAGAGCTTTCTCTAATGGCTATCAATGGAAGTCTAGTGAATTGAGTGTTAACTGTTCATAGAATTTATCAAAAATACCTAATTTCAAACTAATATTATCTATTCCTGAAATTCCTCTATTATATTTTCTATCTTAATTTATATGATTCATTTTTCTTTTTAGATCGTGCAAAAAAAAATGACACATTCTTATATTTAATAAAAAAAAAACTAACTTNCACCGATGGAGTTGTCGATGTATCGGACTTCCAGGCTGGTGATTCCAATTGACACCGACGCCATTGTTTCTTCTCCATTAATCGCTATCCAGGAACCTAAAATGTTAATTAGGGATATTGGAGAGAAGAGGAGAAAATGCCTCTGCCTTACTATTATAAATTGAATTTTAATTTGAGGGTTACCACAGTTAATAACCCCCACAAATTGCTTAGAAATGGCAGGGTTACTTAAACCTCCGTAATTAGATGCAATTTACGGGGTTATATTAACCTCCGTAATAAAACTCCAACAATTAAAGGGTTTTTTTGTAGTGTTAACCCTAACCTTTTTAAAAAAAAATAATCTTTAAACACAATGTTTTTATTAGGTTAAAGGATGAAAAGAAAACTACCAAGTAACATAACATGAGCTGACATTTGAACATATAGTTGAGGTATGTAACTTCACATTTGGCATAATAGACAATGCACTTTTTCTCATGATCGTTTGATAGAGTATATAAGAGTAATGTTAAATATAATGCATTACTTTAGTTATATTTATATTAATTATTCTAATATTAATCATGCATAAATTATTTATTACTCGACTAAGTGCAGTGGGTACGTTGAGCCATTACCAGAGTTTACAAAGGAAATTGGAGAGTCACCAAAGTATAGAGGATTCGTGTTTGAAGAATATCATGAGTTGAGATTCAGAAACAGGAGTCATCCACCATCTAGACCTGAAGATCTCATACATATAACACACCACTCAATTTCTAATTAGACAAAAAGTCTATGTGATGAAATGTTTTATCTCTATATGAAAAAGAAACATTGCAATAATAGGTATTACATCATTCTTAATATGTAATGTTGAATAATTATGTAATAATGTGGTATGAGTAATAGTTAGTAATAAAGAAATAAATAAAGAAGAAAATATCTTGTTTGAACAATTTCTTTTTATCACAAAAAAGATCTTGTGAGATTTTGGAGTCTCATTATTTATGAAAAATTGAGATATTAGTGGGTGTGATTTATGCTAAGTTTTCTTGTTTCAAAATGATATTGGAATTCAATTAATGTACTGCATTGAATATTGTGTTTTTATTAGAAATCACTTTTAACATAAAGATACATGGAATATATTTAGTACTCCGCAGACAATAATGTAACTATGAATTGTAATCAGTCAAAATGTAGCTAAAAATACCTAATTTCAAACTAATATTATCTATTCCTGAAATTCCTCTATTATATTTTCTATCTTAATTTATATGATTCATTTTTCTTTTTAGATCGTGCAAAAAAAAATGACACATTCTTATATTTAATAAAAAAAAAACTAACTTAAAATATATATTTTATTTTTAATAAAATAATTTATAATTACATAAATAGCTATTATTTATTTTAAATTACAATTTTTTTTATAAAAATTATCTTTTAAATTTCGTATCAAATCAAATTGCATCATCATATAAAATTGATTATAGGGATTATATTATATGCTCATATAAGCACTCAATTGGAAAATTGCTTTTGCTCCCGAGTTTTCTTTAAATAGGATAGGAGCTTTCTCAATCCTTGTTTTTAATAAATGGGCATCTTTGTCCCACTTTTAAATTAAGAAAATAAAAGTAAAAATCTTCGTGTCTACTTTTCCTTATTCTGATGACGTGTTTTTTATTCTCCAAATAACTAAATATTAAAAAAATGCGTCAATCATATTTTGGTTTTATTATTAATTATTATCGTCACCCATAATCATGAGTGACAATCATTCTTTCCTTAGTCATGCCACCAAAAATAAAAATTTCGTCTCATCAGTAAGCTAACTAAGTTGACATTATAAAATAAAGAAGCTCTCAAATGCTACTCTCTCAATGTATGTGGAGAAATTTAAAATACAAGAAAATTAAAATATTTATTTTAATTATGAATTAATGTATAGATTTTTAAAAATAAAAATTGATATATTTAAATACACGGAAACACTATAAGTCAACAGATGTAAGGATTCAAAATATTTAAAAATAATTGAGAAAATTACAATTAAAAAACTATTTAATTACCTGAATAGTTATAACACCTTCACATAATTTAAAATGAATTGGCAGAGTATTCGTGAAAAAAAATGATGTGATGAGTAGGGTTGTTCAATATCGAATCAAAACTGATAATTCGAACCGGAAAAAAGTTATTGGTTTATTGGTTTAGCGGTTTTGATAACAGTTTTTGATTATTTTTGTTATCGGATTAATTATCGGTTCCTAACAGTTTGAAGTTTTTTCTTAACGGGTTAACCGATAACCCGATAGTAAATTTAATAATTATATTTATACCATTTAGTATATAAAGTTCTTTACTTAGAGTTTGGTTTCCTACTTTTATTTCTGGTTGTCTCAAACGCTTGGTTACTCTACAATGTAAAAGTGTTTGTTTTTTAGCAAGATATAACTTGTGAACTCATGTACATGGTTCATTTGGTTTGTCACCTTGTTTCCATGTGATTTTCAATATTTTTTTGTGTCAAATCGTAAACCGATAACCGAACTGATAACGATCAATAACCGATAAGCCAATGTCTTAATGGTTCTACAATGGTTTAGTATCTCTACAAACCCATAACGAATAAGTCAAACCGATAAATTTCAAACCCGAACTGAACCGGCCGATACACGGGGGCTAAAGAGTTATTCAGAACTTAATTATTATCCAAAGTGTAATTAAAGTTCCAACTAATAATTTGTTTAATGAACATAAAGGTGCCCCTCCTTTTTCCGCAACCAACATCTGTATTTTTTTCAAAATAATTTATTCAGTAATACTGGAGTCAGTTAGAAGACAAACACCATGGAGAGTTGCAGCTGAAAATAAACAACTACATAAGTAGGTGGTAGTTGGTTTACTTTTGAGAAATAACAAATCTATCATCACTACTATATGTATAGTAGGAGTAGCAATCAGCATCATCTAAAATATAAATTAATCGGTTCCACTATTAATTAAGTGATCATCTGGTTAGTTTACTGATCACGCCTATCAAACTTTTCTAATAGAGTTATTCAAGTTATTATCTAATGATTCTTGTCCTCAATGATTTGTGGAGACCCTTTAACTAATAAGTATATATTTGTCTTGTAAGATAAAATGTTAGGACGTTACGTTATTGGATCATTTTTTGGATTACTAGAAAAGCATAAAATTCCTAAACTATAGCATATGACAAGTCTTGATAGAGCTAGGAATCCAGAAACTGAATATTTATATGGGGCAGATCAACAATTGACTTCTCCTTAAACTATGTTTTTTTGTTTTGTTTTATAAAGAGGTTGGAACAAAATTGAGAGTCAAGAGAATTAAGGAAAACACCATGGCTAGTTTTGATATTCCAACTATTGATGTTTCTCCATTTTTTAGATTAGAGGAAAATGAAGAAGGGAAAAAGAAGGTTATTGTGCAAATAAGAGAAGCTTGTGTTAACTATGGTTTCTTCCAAATTGTGAATCACGGAATTCCTTTGGAGTTGTTGAGCGGAACCATGGATATGTATTCTAAGACTTTCAGAAAAACTCGCGGTACCTTTTTATAATTATCTTAAAAGCACAAAGAATTCATCTGGGACTAATGAACATTAGCTGTTTCGTTTTCCATTCAATGTCTTCCCCAATTTCAAGTAATATTTTATTCTATTCTCTCTCAATTGCATCTCAAATTAACTGTTTCTAGTTTAGGCGATCCTTTGTTATGGTGTTTCCAATAAGAAGTAGTACGAAATTTTAATTCTTTAGAAAATTTGTAAGAATGTTCTCTGTTTGATATTCTTAGGCAAGTATTGGAGGCGATTGTTTCTCATTTCACAAAATTAGAAGTTGTGTTGGAAGGAATCATAAATGAGTGTCTTGGCCTCCCTCCTGACTTCCTACCAAACTATAGAAATGATCGTTCTCGGGATTCATTGCTCGGTCTCCACTACTTTCCAGCGATAGAAGATGATGACAAGACGGGAAAAACTGCACATGAAGATCCTGGCTGCTTCACTATTCTCTACCAGGATGAAGTTAGAGGCCTTGAGGTGCACAAAGATGACCAATGGATTCCCATAGCGCCTTCCAAAGACAAACTTATTGTTAACATTGGTGATGTCATTCAGGTATTTATAATTTGAATGTTGGTTAATTTCACAGTTACCATTTCCCAAAATTTAAAAACTTTTATATTTGTTGATATAAAAAAGGTGCTAAGCAACAATAAATTCAAGAGTGCAACTCACAGAGTGGTGAGACCAAGTGAAACAAACCGTTACTCGTACGCTTTCTTCTATAATGTGCATGGAGACAAGTGGGTTGAGCCATTACCACAATTTACAAAGGAAATTGGAGAGTCACCAAAGTACAGAGGATTCGTGTTTGAAGAATATCATCATTTGAGAATCAAAAACAGGAGTCATCCTCCAGATAGACCTGAAGATCTCATCCATATAACTCACTACTCAATTTCTAATTAGAGGACAAGTCTATGTGATGAACAGTTTTCTCTCTATATGGAAATAAACATATCAATAATATGTATCGTGACCATCTCATTTAAAAATTTAATTTGTTAGGCAGCACATGCTGTTATTTCTTAAAACACGTCTTTTCAATTTATATCTACGTGTGTTACAGCCGTTTGTCGTTACTAATTTAAAATACTCAAATTGCAGCTACTGCAATCTTGTTTCTTTCTCTTCCCTTTTTTTTTCTTTTTCCGAATAACGTCAAGTACTACTCCTTCATATTGTTTACTCTAGTTTGTCTCTTCCTATGGTTCTGCAAAGGGAGTTAAATTATTTGATCTGATTAATCTTTAGCCATACTTATCCTTGTGTGTAATCTTGTACCAATAAGATTCATCTTAGCCATCTCACAAAACCAAATTATTGATTGATTTTTATCAACATCTTGGTTGCACGAGTACTATTGCAAGTCCACATGGCTAATTTAGTAATACCAACAGTTGACCTCTGCCCTTTATTTCTAGGAGATGAAAATGACCAGGAAACACTTTTGTTTATTGTTAAAAGGGTTGAAAAGAGGAACCCTTGCGCTGTTGTCATGCTTTGGCTTTGAAAAATGATTGACATATTGTTTTTAGACAATTTTTTAAATATTATTTACCTAATTATTTATTTAATCATTAATTAAATTAGCCAAATGTACAACCCGAATTGGATCTGCGTGACCCAATTTCAAACCGCACTACCCGATTCAGTTTCTTTCTCGAATTTTATTTAAAATTTCCATCCAAAGGTTGCAAATTTTCAGAAACATTTGTTTATTAAGTGACTGTTTTGGAAGGTTACGAGTTACTCGTGCACATTCAAAGTTTGAAAGTTGTGGACTGAAGTCAAGTTAAAGAACACATTTGTGTATTATGCCTTTTAAATTTATGACTGAGCTATCCAGAAATTGAATAGTATTATTTATATGGCCATATGGGGCAGAACAGAAATGATTAAGGGCAAATTAATTTTATATTCTGTTTAACTATTTTATTTGAGCGAATGATTGCATACTTGTCTATTGAGAGTGGAGAAAATTAAGGAAGACATCATGGCTAGTTTTGATATTCCAACAATTGATGTTTCTCCGTTTTATAGATTAGAGGAAAACGAAGAAGCGAAAAAGAAGGTTATTGAGCAAATAAGAGAAGCTTGTGTTAACTATGGTTTCTTCCAGATTGCGAATCACAAAATTCCTTTGGAATTGTTAAGCAGAAGCATGGATATGTATAAGACTTTTTTTGCTTCTTCAGATGAAGAAAAACTGTTGGTACCTCATAATTATTTCAAAAGCACACAGAATCCAGCTGAGACTTATGAGCACTTTGCGTTTCGTCTTTCATCCTCTGTCGTCAATGTCTGCCCCAAAAATCCACCTCATTTCAAGTAATACTTTAATTTATTAGCATCTCAAATTAACTGTTTCTTGTCAAGAATTTAAAGTTTCATTCACCCATTTATATATATATATGTTGTTAGGGAATTATTGGAGGAGATGGGTTCCCATTTCAAAAAATTAGGAGTTGTGTTGGAAGGAATGATAAGTGAGTGTCTGGGCCTCCCTCCTAACTTTCTAACAAACTATAAAAATGATGAGTCTCGGGATACGTTGATCGGCATCCACTACTTTCCAGCTACAGAAAATGACAACACAGGAAAACAGGCACACGAAGATCTTGGCTGCTTCACCGTTGTCTACCAGGATGAAGTCGGTGGCCTTGAGGTGCACAAAAATGGGCACTGGATTCCCATAGCCCCTTCCAAAGACAAACTAATTGTTAACATTGGAGATGTTATTCAGGTAATTATTGTTTTTGTTCCGCTGCTCACAGTTATCATCATCCAATTTATTTTTTATTTTATTTTATTTTTATGTCGAAGGTACTAAGCAACAATAGATTCAAGAGTGCAACTCACAGAGTGGTCAGACCAAGAGAAGCAAACCGTTACTCGTGCACTTTCTTCTATAACGTGCAAGGAGACAAGTGGGTTGAGCCATTACCACAGTTCACCAAGGAAATTGGAGAGTCGCCCAAGTACAGAGGATTCCTCTTCGGAGAATATATGCAGTTGAGAATCAAAAACATGACTCATCCACCAGCTACACCTCAAGATCTCATCCATATAACACACTACTCAATTTAATCTATGTGATGAATGTTTTATCGAAACATATATAGCAGCAATAATATGTATTACAACACTCTTAATATGTATGTATGTTGAAAGGTGCATGTGACCTCTCATTTCAAAATTTAAGAGAGCATACAATTATTTACTTAATTATGTTAAACACGTCTTTCACCGTACAAGCCGCCTGATTCTAATCCTCAATTTATATCTGTGTGTCTTGCTGCTGTCTGTCGTTCCTAATTTGAAATACTGCAATCTTGTTTCTTTTCCGAATAACACGTCAAGTACTACTCCTTCATATTGTGTACTTTAGTTTGTCCCTTTCTATGGTTCTGCAAAGGGAGTTAAATTATTTGATTTGAGTTGTTAACTTTTGAGGGGTATTTGTGGTCTCTAGAGATAACAACGGGGTACTTTTTATCTCAAAACGTAACAGAGGGTATAAATGGTCTATTTCGCACAGTTAAGGACAATTTTGATTCTTATCCAATATTTATATGGGCAGAAAATCAATAGTTGACTTCATTTTTGCTTTATAAAGAGGTTAAGAACATCATTGAGAGTCAAGAGAATCGACATGGCTAGTTTTGATATTCCAACAATTGATGTTTCTCCATTTATTAGATCAGAAGAAAATGAAGAAGGGAAAAAAAAGGGTATTGAGCAAATGAGAGAAGCTTGTGTTAACTATGGTTTCTTCCAAATTGCGAATCACGGAATTCCTTTGGAGTTGTTGAGCAGAATCATGGATATGTACAAGACTTTCTTTGCTTGTCCAGATGAAGAAAAACTATCGGTACCTTCTGATAACTATTTCAAAAGCACAAAGAAATCAGCTGGGACTTATGAGCAGCTACTGTTTCATCTTTCATCCTCTGGCTTCAATGTCTGCCCCGAAAATCCACCTCATATCAAGTAATATTTTAATTTATTTCCGTTATAGCCCTATTCTCTTTTGATTGGAAACTGTTTCAAGTTTAAGCGATTCCCTGTTATGGTGATTTCACTTAAATGGTAAGAATGTTGTTTGTTAAATAAATATGTTTTGATATTCTTAGGCAATTATTGGAGGAGATGGCTTCGCATTTCACAAAATTAGGATTTGTATTGGGGAGAATCATAAGTGAGTGTCTGGGCCTCCCTCCTAACTTCCTAGCAAACTACAGAAATGATCAGGCTAGGGATTTCTTGCTCGGCATCCACTACAGTCCAGCGACAGAAGCTGAGAACGTAGGAAAATCCGCACACAAAGATCCTGGCTGCATCACCATTCTCTATCAGGCAGAAGTTGGAGGTCTTCAGGTGCATAAAGATGAACAGTGGATTCCCATAGCGCCTTCCAAAGACAAACTAGTAGTTAATATTGGTGATGTCATTCAGGTAATTATAGTTTGGTTATTCCTGATTTATTTCACAGTTGTAATTATCCCAAAATTCTTCAAGAGTTGAACATTTTATTTTGTTTTTGACATATTAAAAAGGTGCTAAGCAACAATAAATTCAAGAGTGCAACGCACAGGGTGATCAGACCAAGAGAAACAAACCGTTACTCGTGTGCTTTCTTCTATAACGTGCAAGGAGATAAGTGGGTTGAGCCATTACCACAGTGCACCAAGGAAATTGGAGAATCGCCCAAGTACAGAGGATTCCTCTTTAAAGAATATGTGCAGTTGAGACAGAGAGACGAGACTCATCCACCAGCTAGACCTGAAGATCAATTCAATATAACCCACTACTCAATTTCTAATTAGAGAACAAGTCTATATGGAAAGAAACATAGCATTAATATGTATGTCAAAGTGTGTGATTATCTCATTTAAACTGTTACTGGGGACACAATTATTTTCTTAATTATGTTAACATGTCTTTGATCGTACAAGCCTGATTCTTTGAAGAGGAATCCTCAATGCACTGTTTGTTGTTACTGATTTAAAATAATCAAATTGCAGACTTGTTTGTTTCTTTCCTTTTTTCTTTTCTGAATAATGTTAAGTACTCCTTTCATATTGTTTACTCTAGTTTTAGACACCAATGCATATTACCTAATAACATTAAAAATAAGAAAACAAAAGGCTATTAATTTGCCGATCGACATCTTTCATCAGGTGGGCAGGCACATTATGATTTTTTATTGGTTTTGGAATTTTGGATCAGAGTTTGCTGATCTGTTGTATTTTGATAATTGGTTACCTTGATTCGATAAGATATGCTTACTGGCTTTTGAATTTTTTAAATATTTTGGCTTTTGGAATTTTGGATCAAGACATGAACAGACAAATAGGCAATGGAAAATGGCATTCAGCGACCAAAAAAAACAAAAGAACACATGTCATAAATCTAAATTAATGGTTGAGATTTAGGGTGTGTTTGGTATGAAGGAAAATGTTTTCCTAGAAAATGTTNGGGGTAAAACATAAAAAAATAAAATTAGAAATATTTTTTAAAAACAACTTTTAATATATTTTTGGGAGGGATGGTGGTAGGGGGTGGGGGTAGGGGTGAGGGTGGGGTAAACATATTGAATTTAAAAACAAACTTTAAATTATTTATTTTTTTGGGGGGCGTGGTTGGGGGTTGGTTTGAGTGTAGGGACAAAATAAATTAATTTTTTTAACAATTTATTTTTAATTGAAAGTTAGAAGAGAGTTTGGAAAATGTTTTCCTTAAGTTTTGAAGGGAAGTCATTTTCCTTAAATTTGAGGAAAATGAGTTGATTTGGAAAACATTTTCCAAAACATTTAACCCAACCAAACATGAGAAAATTGGAAAACATTTTCCGGAAAATGTTTTCCTTCATACCAAACACACCCATAATCACCTGAATCTCTTGTCCAAATAAGAACTTGGAGAAATGAAGAGATGCCAAATTTAACTTACTTCAACACCATAAAATGCTTATAAAATAAACTCAAAAGAACATCCAAATATAAGACGTTTGAAGAGAAAAGTAAGGAAAACATCAATATGGCTAGTTTTGATATTCCAACAATTGATGTTTCTCCATTTTTTAAATCAGAGGAAAATGAAGAAGGGAAAAAGAAGGCTATGGAGCAAATTAGAGAAGCTTGTGTTAACTATGGTTTCTTTCAGATTGTGAATCACGGAGTTCCTTCAGACTTGTTGAGTAGAACCATCGATATGTATAAGACTTTCTTTGCCTGTTCGGATGAAGAAAAACTGTCGGTACCTGATAATTATTTAAAAAGCACACCGAATTCAGCTGATACTTTTGAGCACTTGTGGTTTCGTTTTCCATTCTCTGGCTTCAATAACTGCCGCAGCATTACACCTCATTTCAAGTAACATTTCCGCTATACTCTCTCTCAAATTACCTGTTGATCCTCTGTTATGGTGTTTCCAATAAGAACTAACATTTTAATTTGCATGTTCTCTGTTTGATATTCTTAGGAAAGTATTGGAGGAGATAGTTTCCCATTTCACAAAATTAGGAGTTGTGTTGGAAGGAATCATAAGTGAGTGTCTTGGACTCCCTCCTGACTTCCTATCAAACTACAGAAATGATCGTTCTCGGGACTCGTTGATGGGCCTCCACTACTTTCCAGCGACAGAAGATGACAACACAGGAAAACCTGCACATGAAGATCCTGGCTGCTTCACTATTCTCTACCAGGATGAAATCGGAGGCCTTCAGGTGCACAAAGATGACCACTGGATACCCATAGCGCCTTCCAAAGACAAACTAGTTGTTAACATTGGTGATGTCATTCAGGTATTTATAATTCCACTCTTGGTTATAGATTTCACATTTACCATTATCCCAAAATTTTAACTTCTTATGTTGTTGACATATAAAAAGGTGCTAAGCAACAATAAATTCAAGAGTGCAACTCACAAAGTGGTGAGACCAGGTGAAACAAACCGTTACTCGTACGTGTTCTTCTATAATGTGCAAGGAGACAAGTGGGTTGAGCCATTACCACAATTTACAAAGGAAATTGGAGAGTCGCCCAAGTACAGAGGATTCGTGTTTGAAGAATATCATCAGTTGAGATTCAGAAACAGGAGTCATCCACCAGATAGACCTGAAGATCTCATCCATATAACACACTACTCAATTTCTAATTAGAGGACAAGTTTTATCTAATGAAAAGTTCTCTCTATATGGAAAGAAACATACCAATGATATGTATTACGTCACTCCTAATATGTATGTCAAAGTGTGTGACCACCTCATTTAATAATTTAAATGAGCACATGACATTTATTTTCTAAATTATGTTAAACACGTCTTTCACCGTATAAGTCTGATTCATTGAAGAGGAATCCTCAATTTATATCTATGTGTCTTGCTGCTGCTTGTTGTTACTGATTCAAAATAATCAAATTGCAGATCTTGTTTCTTTTCTTTGCTTTTTTCTTTTCCGAATAACGTCAAGTACTACTACTCCTTCATATTGTTTACTTTTGTTGACAATGCATCTGTGTTATAAAATCACTCCCCGTTCTTTCTAGGAGATGAAGATGGCGAGAGAAAGACAAGGCAAGAAAATAACATTTTAATCACACCAAATAATGAAGGAATCCATTGTTTAAGAATGACTTATTTTTTTGGGAGGATTTCAATAGACTAAAGGAGAAAGAAAAAACATAAGTTCATTACAGTGGTTGAGGGGCATTCCCCACAGGAAAAGTATTGGCCGTTAGTATTGCCGTTTTAGTATAAAATTGTTCTAACAAAAAAAAGTTCTCACTATGTCTGCTTGTAACGTTACTAAGGCGCACACAGGGGAACTTCAAAAATAATAATGGGGTCCCCAAAGCTTCATCCCTAAGAAGACTTTCAAGATGAATAGCATTAAAGAGCCTTTTTTTTAGGTAAGAATTTAATTTTGGGAGAAATATAAAGAAAGGAGAAGCATAATGGTTTTTTTTTTTTTTTTTGTTTATTAACAGTATGGGGTTTATGTTTATAAGATAGACATAAAAAATAATTTATTTTGTCAAGTCAAATTTATGTTAATAATATTCAATGACGATTGATATCTACTTAAGATAGAGAGTCCCACTATGCCAAGAATATGAGGTTCTTAGCTCTACTTAATTTCTTCCTTGTAAATATCTTTTTTTGTACCACTAACTTGTAAGATGAGAAAATGCTTATAAATTAAACTCGAAAGAAAATCCAAATATAAGACTAAGAAGAGTGAAGAGAATTAAGAAAAATATGATGGCTAGTTTTGATATTCCAACAATTGATGTTTCTCCATTTTTTAGATCAGATGAAAATGAAGGGAAAACGAAGGCTATTGAGCAAATTAGAGAAGCTTGTGTTAACTTTGGTTTCTTCCAAATTGTGAATCATGGAATTCCTTTGGAGTTGTTGAGCCAAACCATGGATATGTATAAGAATTTCTTTGCTTGTTCTGATGAAGAAAAACTCGCGGTACCTTCTGATAATTATTTAAAAAGCACAAAGAATTCAGTTGAGAACTTGGTGTTTCGTTTTCCATTCTCTGTCGTTGATGTCTGCCCCAACAAACTACCTCATTTCAAGTACATATATATATATTCTCTCTTGATTGCGACTCAAATTAGTTGTTTCTAGTTTTTTGCATTTTCAGAATGTTGCCTAATAAATATGTTTTGATATTGTTAGGCAAGTATTGGAGGAGATGATTTCCGAGTTCACAAAATTAGGAGTTGTGTTGGAAGGAATCATAAGTGAGTGTCTTGGCCTCCCTCCTGACTTCCTACCAAACTACAGAAATGATCGGTCTCGGGATTCGTTGCTCGGACTCCACTATTTACCTGTGGTGACACAAGATGACAACATTGGAAAACCTCCACATGAAGATCCTGGCTTCTTCACCATTCTCTACCAGGATGAAGTTAAAGGCCTTGAGGTGCTTAAAGATGACCACTGGATTCCCATAGCGCCTTCCAAACACAAACTAATTGTTAACATTGGTGATGTCATTCAGGTACTTATAACTCCACTCTAGGTTGGTTATAGATTTCACATTTACCACTATCCCAAAATTTTAATTTATTAAATTTTATTGACATAAATAAAAAAGGTGCTAAGCAACAATTAATTCAAGAGTGCAACTCACAGAGCAGTGAGCCCAAGTGAAACAGACCGTTACTCGTACGCGTTCTTCTATAATGTGCAAGGAGCCAAGTGGGTTGAGCCATTACCACAATTTACAGAGGAAATTGGAGAGTCGCCAAAGTACAGAGGATTCCTGTTTGAAGAATATCATCAGCTGAGAATCAAAAACAGGAGTAATCCACCAGATAGACCTGAAGATCTCATCCATATAACCCACTACTCAATTTCTAATTAGAGAAGACGTCTATGTAGTGAAAAGTTTTATCTATATTATGGAAATAAAGATGTATTACATCACTCCTAATATATATGTTGAAGTGTGCGACCATCTCAATTAAAAATTTAAATTGTTAGCGGGCACACAGTTATTTTCTTAAGTATGTTAAACATGTCTTTCACGCACAAGCCTGATTCTATGAAGAGGAATCCTCAATTTATAGCTATGTATTGCTGCTGTATGTTGTTACTAATTCAAAATATTCAAATTGCGGATACTGCAGATATTGTTTTCTTGCTTTCCTTTTTTGCTTTTCAGAATAACATCAAGTACTCCTTCATATTGTTTTACTGTAGTTTTAGACACCAATGCATCTGTTTTATAAAATTTAACTCCATATCAAAGTTATATGGGAATCTAGAGTATTGAGATTTTCTCTGAACAAATCTTTGATAATGCTAAAAATAATATCAGACAAATGATAAAGAGTACTAATTAAGATCTAACAACACAACGCAAATTATAATAGTAAAATGTGGTGAAATCACGTGAAGTTATATGAATTGAAGGATCCATGTGACGTCGTTATGTCCCTTTTCTATGGGGAGTTAAATTATTTGATTTAATTAATCTGTAACCATACTTATCCTTTTTTATAATGTTAACCATCAACCAGAAACACACGTATCTAGATAAGTACTTACAAAGCCACCATTTTGTTTGTAATCTTGTACTAATAAGATTTTTCTTAGCCATATTGAATATTGTAAATCAACATGGCTAATTCACTGATGCCAATAGTTGATCTCTCCCCGTTCTTTCTAGGAGATGAAGATGGCGAGAGAAAGGCAAGAGAAGTGATACACGAAGCATGTAGTCGATATGGCTTCTTCCAAATTGTCAATCATGGGGTGCCTTTGGACCTTATGAGCCGCGCCTTAAAACTATCAAAGTCCTTTTTTGAGTGTCCTGTTGAAGAGAAAATGAACTGCTCTCCATTGCCAGGGGCGCCTTTTCCTGCAGGCTATAACAGAAAACCAAATCCGTCTTATGAATTTGCAGAGTACTTGGTTATGCTTCACCCCGGATCCACCTTCAATGTTTTTCCTGCCAATCATCCACAACTCCGGTTAGTCATATATATCTTAATATTAGAATGATTTAAGTTAAATGCATAAAAAAGTTTTGTTTGATCAATTAATATTCGTCATAGAGTTTACTTGTCATTACCTTTTTGCGTGATCTGATTGTGTAAATATTGAACTTAAAATCACACTTCTAGTTATCTCATTTTTGCCAAAATAGCTATCGAACTTTTCCAACAGTCATCCAAGTTTTCATATTCTCTGCTATCTAATGATTCTTGTACTAAATTATTTGTTGAGAACCTTTACATCTTTTAAAATTTATGACAGAGCTATCCAAAAAATGAATATTATTTATATGGCCATATGGGGAAGAACAGAAATGATTAAGGGCTATTTAATTATAAATCCCATACATTTAACTATTTTTATTTGAGTGAATGATTAAGGGCTAGTTAATTTTAAATCCCGTTTAAGTATTTTATATGAGTGAATGATTGCGTATCTCTCTATTAATCTAACGTATAGAACACAAATCATCACCTTTGTAGGGCATGAAAAGCTGATCACTTAAAATAAACAGAAAGAAACTTGTCCTTCAAGTTGAACGAATAGCCGCTGATATATTAATTATTGTTTATTCAATGTTTCAGAGAAGTAATGGGAGATTTATTCAATCAATTCACAAAGATCGGTGCAATTTTAGAAAGCATCCTTAGTGAATCCTTGGGTTTGCCTCCAAGTACTCTTCAAGAATTTAACAATGAGAGAAATTGTGATGTGTTGACAGCATTATATTATTTACCAGCAACAGAGACTGAGAAAATGGGAATAAATTCACATAGAGATGTTGGATGTATAACATTTGTGTTACAAGATGAAGTTGGAGGGCTTGAAGTTCAAAAAGATGGTAAATGGATCCCAGTAACCCCCAATAAAGGTGCCCTTGTTGTCAACATTGGTATTGTTCTTCAGGTAAAAAAGAAAAAAAAAATTATACTCACTATATTAAATAAGTAATTTATTATTTACACCGCCACCAGAGGTCTTGAATTTGAGTTTTGTAATTGCGGAAGCTAATCTACAACAACCACAACTTGAGGAGTTACAGGCGATTAGTATCCTTTGTTGGTGGACTCGACTCAACAACTTTTTCCAACACTATTAAATGAGTCATACATGTCACGAATCTGAATTAGTTTAACCATTGAGTTTCAGATAGTAGATGATTACACCAAAATATAATTGTTTTTTTTCTTATTTTTTTGTTGAAGGTGCTGACGAATGACAAATACAAAAGTCCAAATCATAGGGTGATGAGACCCAATGGGAGATCAAGAAATTCATTTTCATTCTTCTATAATGTATCAGGGGGGAAATGGCTTGAACCCCTTCCCTATTTCACTAAGCAAATTGATGAGAAACCAAATTATAAGGGATTCATTTACAGTGATTATTTGCAAAAACGCAACGAAAATAAGCTCAAACGTGCTGCTGGACTTGAAGAAGATCTTGGTTTATCTCATTTTTCACTCACTAGATCAATAGAGAATCATTAAATTTGTGTTTTATCAATCATTGTTCCCCCTCATTTTAAATATAAACTTTCTTAATTTGTAGACATGTTTCTCTAGTCTTCCATTTTTGTTTTTTTTTCTTTATTATCCAAAATGATATATTTAAGCTACTTAATTAATAATACTACAGGACAGGATAATTTTTGGGCCAAATTATCTTTCGACCTCTTTATGGACTGAATTCAAGTTGAGTATATGAACGTCCCAAGAGGGTTGGATTGGACAAGCGTCCAGGTTCACTTCTAATGGATATACGAGACTAGAAATAAATTTTCAATCCTGTTTCGAAAAAATAGTCATTATTATCGTGGAGTTTCAAATTTTACATGTAAACGAGATTGGTCTAAGGTATTCACTGTCCAATGACAAAAATGCTTAAGATAGTTGTGTGCATCTATATTACTGATCATAGAAAGATGGATGTGTGAAACTTATCCCCTTATACTTAAATAGTTAAATAAATAAAGCACCAAATAACTTTGCCTTATTTATAACCTTCTTTAGACAGTAATGAGAGATCCATTCACATCAATGTCTTAATTTATGTATAAATATGGTTTTGGTAGGATTATAGGGATTCTTTTATTTTTAATTAGAGGTTTTGAATCGATTTTTTGGAAATGACTTTTTTTTATTGTTGAAAATGTTGAACATCAGATGGAAACTAAAAGAAAATCTCAAATTATGCTATTAACAAATTTGTAATTCAACTACCTTTATCAAATTTACTCGGCTCAAAATCTATTATTTATACCTATTTGATAGATAAACACATATACATGGTCTAATCCCAAACATTTACATATGAATAGCTTATTACTTATTGGTTACACATCTGAGTTATCCGACACATTTTTCGTTTTAATTATATTTATCCATAAAAACTGTCACAGTGTATATCTACAAAATTATTTTTATTTTATTTTTGAATGATAAATTTAAAGGCACATATATATCTACGGCTTATTACACTGTGAATCTTAAAATTATTTTTTTTCACATTTTTTATTCAATTAAATAATATCATATACATTAAAACGTAAGATTTACGCTTTAAAGTTCCAAAATGAAATAACAGTCAAGAGATAAGCTCGGATTTCTTCTGGTTGCCCAAAAAATAGGAAGGAGTGTTATTATTATGAGTATAATATAGTCTAATATATGTTTGGGTAATATCGTTTTCTACAACTTTGATGTCAGCATCATATATTATAATAGTAAGCACTCAATTGGCAAATTGCATTTTCTCTTGACTTTTCTTTAAACAGGATAGGAGCTTTCTCAATCCTTGTGTCTCCTTTTCCTTATTCTGATGACGTGTTCTTTTTTTTCCCTCTAAAATTAAAATAAAATGTGTCAATCATATTTTGCTTTTATTATTATCATCTCCATGAATGTCCATCATTCTTTCCTTAATCATGCAACCGACAATAAAAAAATCGTCTTCTCATCAAGCTAACCTAATATTCGTCTTTATCAGGAGTCGGGAAGCGTTTTATTCTTCAATGTGAATTTTTTCCAAAATTCATTATAAGATCACCTGGTCCAAAATTTTAATGCAAATATTCAAATAATTTAATCAATTAATTATCTAATTTTTTTACTTTAACGGTCATTGTTCAATTTTCTAACTGATAATTCCTTTCTCTTAAGAATTTAGAAAAATATTTAAAGAAAAAAAACTTAGTGGGTTCTGTTTAAATAAATAATATTGAATTTAAATATATGATGACAAGTGTAGCTTATTCCGTGAAAGTGTTTTTCTCCATATTTTTCTGCTTGTCGTGGTTTTCTTATGTGTTATATTTTGATTGGTTTATGTGAAGATCGTTTGGATAAGATATTCTTACGTGGTGACTTTTGGAATTTTGGATGAAAACAGCATACTAAAAGGCAATGAAAAATGACTTCACTAACCAAAAAATAAAAGAAAATGACTTTGAGTCAATTGATCATTTCATAGTTATATGATATCCTTTTGGAATCTTATCACAGATTTATGTTTGATAATTATTATCACATGATTCACATCCAACACTGTGAGGTTCTTAGCTATTGTTAATTCCCTCCCGATAAATATTTTTTGGTGCCACTAACTTTGTGAGATTATAGAACTTATCAAAATTGAATGAATAAAAAGGAAACAAATAAAAGTACATTTTGAAAATATTTCATCATAGTTAGGACAATCAAATCAACTTCCATACAAGGTCTTAATAGTTTGCTTAGTTGACTGTAAATTAAGATAATTTTTTATTTTACATTAATCACTTCAAATACTTTCATTTTCATGTAAAAATCAAGTTCTTTCAAAGTATATCTATTCCACAATAATACTATTTTATATACCTTTTAGCTCCCAAATAGTCCCTTTTTCCCCTCCACTGTGATTAGGGGCTAGCTAAAAGATATATGCTTCAATTTCTGTTTCAGAACTATATAAATAAAATCCTAATATATGACCAAAGAATATCAACAACTCTTAATTTTAAAATATTCTTCACTCTTTAAAAAACAAATAGCTAGAGAAATAAATTAAATCACATAATTTTGTACGGGCTAATGTTTTAATATGATGTTCATCATATCTCTGACACTTTAATTATCGATATAGTTGATGCTAGCAGTGGTAAGATCTTTAAACAGCTTGGCGCATTGTATATAATAACAACAATAATAGTATATGATAAAAATTAAATAAAGTAAATCCACATAAAGAAAAGAGGATCAATGATGATGTATAACATCAGTTGGTCTGCTTTAAACAAAATTAAATGGGCTGAGTGGGACTATGAATATGCAGATTGTGCCTTTTATTTTGTAAAGCACTAATTTGTTTCCCTGCGCCTTTTTTTTTTTTTTTTTTTTTGGGTTTAGCATCAAAAGGATAGATTATAGGTTTGGACAAACTAATTTAACCGTTTTCACTACACCAATTTCAGCACTAAATGGACCCTAGCTATACACTGATATAAATCCCCTTTCTCCCTACCCCACATTTTTAAATAAAGAAGAGACATACATAAACTATTGACAAATTTTCAAAAAATGGGCTTATTCTTTGTTAAAACATCACAGGAAATTTAATACGTACATATACTTTTTATTTGATTTTCTTTATGAAAGAGATTTAATTGAACACCCTGAAAAGTCAAAAATAATTTTCAGGCGCACTTAAATTCTTTTATAGATTAGAATATTACTCTTCATTCTTTTTTACTTGTATGTTATATTAAAAATTAACGTCTATTTTTACTTGTCAAGTTAAAAAAAATTAAGAGATAGTTTATCACTTAATCTTCAATTTATTCTTATTATATTTTTTACGTGTATACCCAAAATAAAAAATTTATAAAAAAATATTTTTAAAAATACTAATTTTATTTATTATTTCTAACATATTGTTTCAAAACAATATTATTTCAAATATACACACCTCTTAGTTGAGGCAGTTCAATGATTGGTAACTCGTCCAACAAGCATTGTGAGGAGGGCCCTCCTCCTCTAATCCTGCTTCCAGAGAATGTAAATATTACTATATCTTCTGTCTCATTTAAGTGTTTATATTTTCCTTTTTTATATTAATAAAAAATTGACAATCCAAATATTTTGCATGATAAATTTAAAATCACAAGATTCAGAAACTACTATAGTACATTATACACATTTTTAATTTATTACCTCTAGATTCAAAAATCACTTTTTGAACAATTAAAACAAAAAAATATGTTGAAAACATGAGTATATGCATCAGTTGTTATAATTATTATCTTAAGACAATTTTGTACGTATGTTTCTGTCGAGGTGAAATATCGCACGATCGATGAGACTACAAATAGCCAAAACAGATGCACTTATGAAAATGAAATTTGTGAGTGAAATTGAAGTGAGAAAGCTGTAACCATTACAATTTACGGGGATAATATCAGGTTCATCTAAATCTAATATTTTTACGTGATACATAACTTTATATGGTATGAGAAAAAATAACTTTTGAGTTCTATGTTCATTCATTTTTACTTATCACATTTTGCTTATTTCTTCACACAAAGGTTATGGTGTGAGAAAAAACAACATTGACAAGAGGTCCACAAATTGGCTTCACGTGATAATATGTTGTAAAAAATTACTGCTAGTAGTACTCTCTCTGCATGCATTTCAACCTCCATTAGTATATAGTAAGTATATATTATGGACCCCTATAATATATTTTGATACGTCCTTTTAGTCCCTTCACCCACTCACATAATTCCATCCCTACAAATACAATTGTTACTCTCTTAACTTTACTTGGTGGGCTGGTTTTAGATCAAACACAAGCTTTACTTGTTTAATGTTGCACTTCCTCCTGCCTGTGAAACATGTCATGAGATCAACTTGATTACTCTATTATTTGCCACTTCTACTTGTAGAGGTTAACGTCACTCAATTTCTGAGTGATTGATGTTGACAACTTATATATAAATAATATATATATCCAAACTCTGGAAGGATCAATATTTATAAATTGCCTGAGTTTTTAATAAATGGAACAATCATTGATCTGTCCAGAAGTAAAGGTTGAATTCATGAGCTAAACATTGAGTTCATAGCCCAATTCACACAACGCTTTATATTAAATTTTAATTTTTGGATTTGTTTTCTTATAACTTATTAATTACCTAATAAAAAAATTATTCTTCATTATAAATGATTATATAACATATCAAACAAAAAATATTATTTAATTTTTTATTGGATCTCACATTAATCAATTTATGCGAGCACAAATCAATTTAACTTTTCACTCAGCTAAATTAATCAAGATGATCAAAATGACTAAGGCTACTTGCTCAAATTTGAACATGTTAACTAGACGAATCATATTCTCGTGAACTAATTTAGTCACCGTAATAACACATAGGATGACAAAATTGTCCTTGTCCGGTAATAGATGTGATGCCACTTGACATTCCGCTATAGCTAGATCAGTACACATATCCTATGTAACTTTTCACTGAATCAATTTAACTTTTCACTGAGCTAAATTAATCAAGATGATCAAAATGACTAAAGTTATTTGCTCAAATTTGAACATGTTAACTAGACGAATCATACTCTCGTGAACTAATTCAGTCACCGTAATAACACATAGGATGACAAAATTGTCCTTGTCCGGTAATAGATATGATGCCACTTGACATTCCGCTATAGCTAGATCAGTACACATATCCTGTGTACATAAATTTCGTGACAGACAATAAATCATTCAGCGTACGAAATAATTTTATAATTAGAACTAGCTAGATTATATACCTGTTTCATTTTTTTTTTCAAGTAAAATGGACTGTCATCATCATCGACTATAGAGAAGAAGAAAAAAAGATCTCTATCATATCTCAATTAGCAGTCTCCTTTTTTGAATCTTGGCACCAAATTCATAACTAGCAATATGGTCAAATAAAGGAAATAGTGAAGTCCCAATATTCATACTTTTGACAGTTTGACTCCTTTAGAAGTTGAAATTTTAAAATAAATTTACAAAGTCAAACTTTTTTTAGGGAAGTTCCTCTATAATTGGAAAAAACTAATTAAGAAATTAAAGAAAATTCCATTATTAATTTGTTTTGTAGTAACATATCAATGGGAACAGAGGAAAAAGAGTTAAGAGTTGGAATGGATATGTGATAATAAGTTGGAATGGATCTAAAAGTAATAAATGCAATCCAACACATTCATCAAACAAGAGTTGACAGTTTAACATACATAAATTGATTGATACAGACTGGCTTCTATTACTTGTCTTTTTTCCTTTTTTTCTTTCCAATTTCTTTTTTTTTTTCCCCTTCATTTTATAATTCGTGCTAATCTATAGCTAACAGGGATTATCGAATTGACATGAGGTTTTTGTTATTTAGATACAAAATTTAGTTCATCATTAATTTCTTATTTTCATTTCTAGTAGTAAATAAATGCTTAGACTGGGTTAGAGTCGCACAAAAAAGTGAGAGTATTAAGAAGGGGTGAAAAAATGTTTTAACGGTTTGAAAGTTGCTTAAATAATATTGTGCATTTAACATCAATTAATTCTAAGCGCCAAAACTATTTAAATTTTTTTGTGTATTTTCTTTCATAAAAAAAAAAGAGAGTATATTTTCTTTCATAGTTTCTTTTTTAGGTTACATGTATTAGTTATGCAGGGTTTAGTTATACATATATTAATTATGCCGGATTTAGTTAGACATATATTAGTTTTGCAGGGTTTAGCTATACATATATTAGTTATGTAGATATTAGTTATGCAAGGTTTAGTTTTGTAGAGATTACTATATATTAGTGAGTCAATTTTTATTTCTTAATTTCAAAAGTTATTAGTGAGCTAATATTTATTATAACCATTAAAATAACCAACTTTAAAAATAATACATTAAAATTAAATAAATACCAATAGCTAAAAATAGCAAAGTAAATAACAAATAATTAAAAGTAATTAAGTAATTTGTATTCGATACGATTAAGTAATTAAGTAGTATGTAATTTAAATTAAACTAAATAATAGATAACTAAAAAATTGAAACTTGTATTTTAAGCAACAAAATAATTAAAACTTGTATTTTTAACTTAAAAAAACCAGTAACAAGAATTTAAGCAATTATCAAGACAAAAAACTCAAAGAAAAAAATGGTAGTACACTTTTTTATATGTATTAATTATTTGATTAGTTATATATATATATATATATATATATATAAGAGTAAATTAATAGGGGTGAATGTGTAATTTACCATTTTAATACATATGTAACTAATACCCCATAACGTATTCCACCTTTTATCCCGCATAAATTATACATAGATTCCCTCATAAGTTATATAAGTATTAATTATGTAGGATTACAAAAAGGCAATCAAACACCGTATAAAAATAATACATGAATAACTTTTATACAACATTTGAAAATCTGCCAACAAAATATTGTACAAAATTAATACTATATGAATAACTTTTATCCTATTTGCAAACCAAACATGGTATAAAATTAATACTCATGAATAACCAAGTTATCCATGTATTAGCTTTGGCATTATCCAGCTACCAAACGACCCCTAAGTTTATCTTCACTCTCTCTTTATTTTTCTTCTGTAGTTTTGTTGATTTTTTCTAACACTAAGCACCACCCTAGAGTCACCATATATCAATGTACGATGCACGTACTTCATGCTATTCAATAATTTGAATAACATACTTATCACATGTTAATATGGTTTAGCTATTGCTAATTGCTAGCGTTAATTATTGACTCAACAAACAGCAAAACTTTTCAGACTTCGACTTCTGTTGGATTTTAGGTCTTTTTCTTCAAATAAAAATCACCTTAATTAAATGTATACAGTTAGGAAATTAGACTGAAATACACTACAAGGAATTAATAACTAATGAGAAATGTTATATGCTTACTTTATCCTAATTTATGTGATATATATATATATATATATATGTTTCTCTAAGGGGAATTTTACATATAGTCACTCAAAAATAGATTAATTATGCTCTATAGCTATAGTTTGATAATTACGATTAGTAGCTACATGTTATAGGGAAGAGAGTGGTGAGTAAGATTGAAAGAGGAAGGAGAGAGGCGAGCGAGAGAGGGCAAAGAAGTAAGTTCCGAATTATAATTAATGCAAACTATAATTATGTTACCTAATTAACTAGTACTATATGTTTGCTTAACGGCATAATTTCTCCTTTCTTTAATACCATAAATTTCAAAAAATAACTTTTATTAAACACATTCGTATAAATAAAATGGAGGGAGACTTTATACAACAAGGACATATGGAGTCATAACTCATACCTCCTTTACCTTAATTAATATATATTTTACGTATATACTTCCTCTATAGCATATATATCAATTAGTAGCACTCTACTAAACTAAGATTAGATCAAAATAAAGAAAGATCGATTTTATTTTGACCTTATTGCGGCAAAAATTGACTTGTAGAGGTCCCCTGCTGCCTGCTGGGACTTGGGAGAAAAAAGTAGAATGAAAAATGTATATATAATATAATACTTACCAAATATGTCAACAACGTACAGACTGAATTTACTTCCTAATTATTAAAAAAAATGCTTTACGTATATATATAAATTATAATTACAAATTCAGAGGAGCCAGGATTAGAAGTTTGGGGGTTCTAAATTTTAGGACAGAAGAGAAAAATATTGCAAAACGTGTTTTTTTTAAACTTTTATTGATAGTGAGGTTCACAACCCATGACTTTAGCGTGGAAAACATTTTCACGACCCCTTCCTCAGTACTGAACCATCAATTAGTTTTGTTAGAAATTCACGTGTTTATATACATATATATTTATTTAATCTTCTAATACAAATATAGAATCTACAGAAAAGCTACTGAGTTCATCTAAACCCATGAATCCCACTCAGCTCCACTCATGATTATAATATAGAGGGTGTTTACCTAGGTATTGTTAAACAAACATTTGAAAGGTGCATCTCTCCATAGCTGCCGGTCTTACACCCATACCAATACCATTCCTCATACTATAAAGTTTAAAAGTTATTTTCTTACATATATATATACTTTCTTCTTTCCTCGTAGAAGAATGCATTTCAATTTTTTAAAAGCTATCAATTACTCATGCATGTTTGTATAAATAATTGCTTCTAATTGACTTTTAAATGATCATTTCATGTAAAATCTTTTAACATCTCCCTCCTATATATATATAGTAGAAAAATATATGCCCACCCAAAAAGGTGCGTATATATATATATATATATATGAAGTAGGGTGTCACCATGCTAATTAAAGCACCGGCAATACATATATAACACAAAACCGACCCACCTTCAGCTATCATTCTTCTGTCTCTCCGTAAAAATTGGCTCATCTATCCGCTTTCATTTGAGAAAAAACTCATTAATGTCCTTATATGTTAAATGAAATGACATAGATAAACTAAACTTTTAATGAATAACATAAATAAGACTTTTCTCTAAGTTCGATGATATATTTGATCTTTTCACTTTAAAAAAGATAATTTAATTAATAAAGTAATCGAATAATAACTGACCATATGTAAAAAATGATTTTGCAAAAGTGAAATTATTTTCAATTAATAAATAATAGCATGAATGAGTCTTTGCTCAAACGATAATGACATGAACCAAAATTTTTAACGAAGGATATAAATAAGTTTTTTCTCAAATTCAATGAAATATTTTTACATTTTTCTTTTGTAATAGAAGAAATAATCTGAAGACCTGGATATAGGGGGAGAGTAGGTTTCATAGGATTAGATCCAAAGAGCAATAGACTTAGACGAAAGAGGAGGGAAAATAATTGGAGGAATCCCAAAGAAGGTAAAGGTTGAGAACAAAAGGCAAAGAGCCAAAGGCAAATGGAAATGATTACATGAATGAAGTAAATGGATCCTATGTACCTTTGATTGATAAAATCTTCCCTTTACAAGTCTCTCCATTTTTATTTTAAAAAAATTAATCTAAATAATTATTAGTATAAAATTTTAAATTAAAAAATAACCCATCAATATATAATTCATGTAATATTGATTAGAAATAGAAAAAATAAACAGTAAATTTATCCGGGTATCAAAAAAATTGACTCTTGGGATTGGACCCCACCTTTGGCCACCATTGTCTTTATGGATTGAAAGATATAAAGAGCACCTCACGTGGAGTCTGAACCAAAGGCTCTGTCCAACCACAATTAAAAGTATTTTCTCCAAATATCGAAATCAAATTCAGCAATATATGTATAATTATTACTTTGATTATTTTGTAGGCATATTTGTCAAAAAGGCAAATTAAAAAAGTAACCTCCAACAAAAGCAAATAATTTCCTTTTTCTCCTTTTGTTCAATTTTTTTCTTGAATGTTTAAAGCTTATAATTCCCACTCATTATCGTTGATGCTTAAAGCTTTTCTCTCCCTCTTTCACCTCTTATCCGAACCAACACATGTTACACGTCAAATGCCTAAAGAAAATCCCATACAACTATCTACACTCGAAAGAGACATATTCATCCCAGCTAATACAAATAGGAACTTAATTTTTTTTAAGATAAAAAGGGAACATTTTGTTTCATTTCATTCATTCAAAGAGAGAGAAAGAAACATACAGAGACCCACAAAGAATTAAATATAGTGTCTGTCACTATTTTCTCATAAAAAGAACTTGGCCTAGCTAGTGAGAAAAAAAAAAGAGAAAGAAGGGGATCATTTTATTTTTTTAAGAGCGAGTTTTTAGTCATTACTACTTTGTGAACATGGATGGAGGAGGTGATGATCATCTCCACCAACACCACCAACACAATCACCGCCCTATCGCGACTTTTCCGTTCCAATTACTTGAGAAAAAAGAAGACGAAGCTTGTTCCAGTTCATCCAACGCTGCAACTGCTTATACTACTTCTCTTGCCATTTCAAACACAGATAATACTCATACAAACCCTAATAATACACCTCGATCAACAATTTCAACTCTTCAAATCTCAGCTTCTGGTGCCGATACATCTAAAAAGCCGCCCCCAAAGCGAACCTCCACCAAAGACCGCCACACTAAGGTTTGTTGTATTTTTTCTGATTATCTCATCTAAAAGCTTAAACAGTCAGAATATTGAATTAATTACTTATTTATATTTTGTGTCGATAGGTTGATGGTCGTGGCAGACGTATCCGCATGCCTGCGCTTTGTGCAGCTAGGGTTTTTCAGCTCACACGGGAACTCGGTCATAAATCCGATGGTGAAACCATAGAGTGGCTACTTCAACAAGCGGAACCAGCAGTAATCGCCGCTACAGGAACCGGTACAATTCCAGCAAACTTCACGTCGCTTAATATTTCACTACGTAGCTCAGGCTCCAGCATGTCAGTACCTTCACAGCTACGATCTTCATATTTCAATCCGAATTTTTCGCTCTCACAACGACGAGGGCTATTTCCTCCGGGAATTGGATTGTCGACTGATACTTCAGCTACTACGTTGTTGAATTTTCAGTCGGCGAATTTAAGCCCTAATATGCAGTTACAAACAAAGCCTGAATTGCGTGACAATTCAATCGATTTAACGGAGTCGAGTCCGGCGGAGGATAATTTAAGTAGGAAACGAAGGTCAGATTTAGATTTGGAGCAGCAGCAGCATCAACAACAACAGCAAATGGGAAGCTATTTGCTACAGTCGAGTACTGGTACGATGCCAACAAGCCATTCTTCAATTCCGGCTAATTTTTGGATGGTGACGAATCCGATTCCTAGTAACCAAGTGATGGGAGGCGATCCGATTTGGCCGTTTCAATCAGTAAGCAATTCTGGTGCAGCAGCTGCTTTGTATAGAGGCACAATGCCAAGTGGATTGCAATTTATGAATTTTCCCACTCCAGTTGCGCTTTTGCCTAGTCAGCAACTAGGCGGCGGCAGTAGCGGTGGCGGCGGTAATAATGGATTGGGAGAAGGTCAATTAGGCATGTTTGCCGGACTAAATCCGTATAGAGGTGGTGGCGGTGTATCGGAATCTCAGGCGAGTGGGTCCCATTCGCATCACGGCGGTGGCACGGATGATCGGCACGATACAACGAGCCATCATTCATAGCTATAGACTGCTGATTGATTGATCATTATATTCATCCATTCTTTCCCAACTTGTGTTTTGTAAGTTTGGATGTTTAAAGTTCCTTATATTTTTCTTTCTTGTTGTTAAATTTGTTCTGAACATTCTTTTTTCTTTCTTCACCTTTTTTATCGTGTGATTAATTTGCCTTACGAGTTTGAAGAGGGCACAGTTTTAACAAAAGAAGGAGTATTTGATGAGTGATTTTGTCAAAATTTCTCTGAATTGTTTTTCCAATTTTAGAGTCGTTTGCTATTCATCATCATTTGATTGTTCTTTTTTATCTTTCTTCTAAAGTTACATGTACAAACATTATTACAGTTAGTTAATTTGTTCTGGATATGGATTATGTCATGTCATAAGCATTTAACCCTTTGCTGACTTGCAAATTAACATCTACAGTAGTAAAGATTTTTCACTTGTTTGAGTTAATTATGGAAACTCCCAAGTCCCAATTAACCCTTGACGCGGGAAATCTCGATAGCTGATTGATTTGTTATATGAAATTTCACTATATCGGTGAGAGTTCGATGCCCTACTTTGTAATTTCTTTCCTTATTCCCAATTATTACTACTATTTTTCAAGGAAAAAATTAATTAATTTTGTCGTGCTCTTATCATAAAAAGATGAGTTTAATTTCTATTGACAATGCAAAATAATATTTTTCACACTATCGGACATACATACAGAAGTAATTTTTTTAAATTGAAAGAAGGGAGTATAAGGTGTTACCACAATTTATGATTTTGAGTCATGAAAATAAGTTATGTTCGTTGATTGTGTAATATTAAATTGCATTATCAAGTCATATTAAAAGATGATATTATAAACATAATTGGTAACCTTAAAAAATGGAGAGCAATCTTCTATAACAAATCAAGAAAAACAATCTTTATAAACATATAACGTAAACTCTTAAGAACTGAAATTAATAAGGTTTTACTTGATATAATAAGTTAAATACAATATTATATTTTTGCATTATTAATGTAACTTAACTAATAATAACAGTTAATTACTATTTTTATCCGAGCATAAAATTAAAGCTTATTCTATTAAAAATTAATTGTAATTATCTATCTTAGATAAATTAATTAAATATTTTTATATTATAAGTACAATATATAACTTTAAACTTGCAAATGAATTGCTCTCTCTTTGTTTAAACAAACTATGATATACTTTCCTTTTTAATCTATTTAAAAAGGAATGACCCATATTATTTTCTTGGTAACATTTTAATATCAACTTTTTACGCGATATTTTTCAGGCCACAAGATTAAAAAAATATTTATATATATATTTGACATAATTTTATTATAGGACCACAAGATTGTAATTTTTTTTTAAACTTCGTATTTAGTCAAATTAGATTATTCATTTTTAAACATCACCCTTAAATTCTCGACAAGACCTATGACTTGAAGCCTGTAATTAACGCTAGTCGCTAGGTATAGAATAGTCTTGCTAACCCTTTAATGTTGGAGAAGTATATGTGGCAAGAAATTTTGGTATTCCCATTAATTACTCTGCTGTCATAACAAAGTATGATTAAATTTTTTTTCTTTTCTAGTTTTAAAATTAGAAAAAAAATAAAAGTAAAAGTAGTTTGAGAGATATGGGCCGAGGTTGGTGGGGGCCCATACCTTATCAGGTCCAGATGTTGGCTCAGGTGGTGAGGCCCACATGTTGGCCATCTCCTAAACCAATGTACGATTGGTATCACTGACAAACAGGTGGATCATTCCTTATACTCTTTCCATTTCAATTTGTTTTGACATTATACTTTCAAAAATAAATTAACTTTTTAAAATTTATAATCTTAAATTAAAGATACGTAGAATGTATCAAAATATTCTTTAATAAGAATCATTCTATCTTATAGACAAAAAATGAAAGTGAATAAATAATACCAATAGTGAACATTGCTGGCCTGGCACCATAAAGATCGGTGGTGGGTTTAAATGACCCCACTGGACTTGGCCCACACCTCCAATGATCTGGACCGTTCATGCTTAAGTGGGCCCTCTGTTAATGGGCTCAGCTGAATGATTAATTTGAGAGAAATGCGTATTGAGTATTAAAGATGAGTTTCTTGCATCACCATGTTGTATCAATGTCTCCCATCATAAATCACAACACTTTACCCTCAAGCTTTTGTCCAAAAATATATAAAAATATAAGTAGATTAAAAAAAAGTATTCAGTATACGGTTTAAACATTTGCCTTCGTAGGCATTTTGTGCGCACTGGGTAAACGTCGTATTGGGTAAGAACATGCAAATCAAGAAATGTAAATTGTTACTTATTAAATATAATTATATAAATAAAGAGTAAGTAATATTTCTAACAAGTTGAGATTTTAGATGAGATGGTAGTGCAATTTCACAGTTTTAATCAATAAGCAAGTTCTAAGTTGAAGAATATTCACTATTCAGTTAGTACCAAAAAGAAACTAAAGTTTAAACAGTGTAAAAAAGTCTGGATAAAAAGTTGATGTACAAAGGGATAAAACACTAATATATCACATCCCATTCCATCATATGATCAGAGTCATTATATTGTGAATCTAATGAATACAGGAAATTGTACTGCGCTAGACTTTGTTGGACAACTACCCTCTCTACTTTCCTAAAAAGATTTGCTGCTAATAATCAATTGAAAGGTAACCATTACTTTTATCAAAACATAATAGGTGAATAAAGATGAATTTTAACTTATTTTAGTAGTTAGAGTAGAATTAATAACTACTCCCTCTATCCCAATTTATGTGACTTACTATCCTTTTTAGTCAGTTTAAAAAAGAATGACACATTTATATATTAAGTAACAATTTAACTATAAAATGTATATTTTACTTTTAATGAAATGATTTACAGCCACACAAATTTCAATCATTTATTTTGGACCACAAATTTTAAAAGTCATCATCTCTTTCTTAAACTCCGTGTCGAATCAAACTATCTCACATAAAATGGAACGGAGGGAGTAGTTATTTTCGAATGATGATGGTTAGACAAGCTCATATATTTATCTTGATTAATTTCACTGAATATCTCATATCTATTAATGACTGATATCTCATAGACTCATACCATCATAGGTACTAGGTAACTAGATCTGGCCATAATTTCCAAAACACTTAGTTTAAATTGCATGGAACATAATTTTGTGTGAATCTCATGATATTTTTGTTTCTATCCAAAAAAAATTCGGATTTTATTGTAATACTTTTGTAATTTAGGCAGAAGATAAACTTTTTTTAAAAAGTATAAATGGAAAAAAGTTTCCCTTGCAGCTACGTATTTCCTCTCATACGTGCATATTCTATTGTTTCACAAAGGTCTGTGTATTATTTAATCAGTTGCCTTTTCAAATGTGAAATAAATGATAAAAGCCAAAGTCCCTTCTTTTGGCTGTTGAATGAATCCAAAAGTATGTGGTGGACCTTGAAACCACTAAAGAGAGTTATAACAGTTGGCATCTTTAACCTTAACTTTTTAGGGGGGAAAAAACTTATCTGTCATGGGGAAGACATTGTTGGAGAAAATTAAAAGTGTCAATATTTACCAATCTCTCTTTCTAATTACCAAGTACATGCAAAACTATATATGATTCGTTTTAAGTACAGATACTGCGTGAAAAATATATACCGCGTTAGTTAAAACAACAGACTCTGAAAAAGGTAGAATATATGTTGATCTGATCACAAATATTTACAAATATACTAAAGTTCACTATGCCAACAATGATTTGGCCATCATCAGTATTTATAAGTGAATTTTATGTACGTAGAACACAACTTCAACATTTAAACCCTATACACTTCTAATTTTATTTTATTTTTCAAAATTCAAACCAAGTATATATCGTCTTAAACTTCACTTATTGATGTTTTTTTCTCTTTGAAGTGCTCCGATTGAACTTCACATACTCCCTCATTTTAATTAACTTGTTTGGTTTTGATTTGATACATGAGTTTTAAAAAGTAAAAGATACTTTTTGAATCTCATAGTCTTAAATATATGATGTACAACCAAATTGAAACAAGAAGGTACAAACTAAAACTTTCAATAATACAATAGTATAGATTGGCATTATAGCAAGTAGTCTGGCCTGTGAAAGGAGGCAAGAACTGGAAATTTTCAGTTAGGTGAAATTAGATGTCTGTGGCTGTGAGGGGTAATAATTTGGTTTGTCACTGCTTCCATAATATCAATATAGAAAATTTGGTCATGGTTGTACAAAAAATAATAGCACATGGGTTGAAACCATAAGGTACAACAAAGTGGTCCCTTAAAGAAAATCTGTTAACCCCTTTGAATAGTATAGATTTAGACCATCCAAAATTAAACCAAACATCCAGCCATTGTCTTCTTTTTGGAATTAATTAGCTTATAATCCAGCAAGTTGGCAAACCAAATTGGTGGGGGGATTGATTTTAAGTTTGCTAATTACACATAAATTTTGCTAAATTTGGCCATATGATCTCCCATTCTTATATGATTTCTGACTTTCCCAATATAATTAAATGAAGTTGATAGCTCACTTACTTTTGGTATTTTGATAGTAGCTTTTTTGTCTCTTTTTTTTATTGATTTGCCCGCTCTCTCTTACACACAAAAATAGAAAAGAAAATGTGGGAGAGCATGAGGGTGTATGCCTAAGTAATTTTATGATTTATTTGTGTATTTGGTAAACGCAAAAATAAAAATAAAAGTTATAAGTCGAAGGATTTATAAATAAAAAATCAGCTAAAAATTATAAGTTCGCTACCCTCAATTTATAAACACTTTTGATTTATATATGATCTTTGAAATACTCTTCCTAAAACATATTTTTAATTTATTTCTCTATTTTATTTTCATTATTCTTATTTTCTTTTTATGTAAAAATGCTTTTTTGTAGATAGGCTTAAGGATATCTTAGTCGCTTTATATTGACTAATATTTTGTTCAACATTTTTATTCAATCATGTAATTGCTTGTTTATAAAATTAATTTATCAATATTTATGAATTATCTCAGTTCTAGATACTTATCAACATACTTTTTCTTGCTCATTTTTTTTCCTGATTGAAAGTAGTAGTCACTCTACTGTTGGATCAGTTAGCTCAAATAAGTTCTATACATATATATTTTCTTTAATTATTTTATATTTACTATTCAAAACTTACCGATCGATCTGATTAATTCAAATATTTGATTGGATGTGCGTAGAATATATCATTTAAGTAGAAAGTGATACATATACCCCACTGATCGAAGAGTGTAAGAATGGCAGCTGCAACTCTATGATTGTAAAAAGGTACAAGACAGTAGAAGATGCCATATATCATACCACTTACCCTTCCAAGTGTGTTCGGTACGAAAGAAAATATCTTTTTAAGAAAATTGATAGGTATATTATTTTATTTTTTGTGTCTTTCATATTTAAATAAAAAGTATTATTTTAAACAAATTATATATAATCTAGCTAGTTAAATAATATGGGAGCTTGGGGTAGGAGTTGTGGTGTGGGGATGGAGGTTACGTGAGTTGAGGAAAGATAAAATGTGTTCGAAGATAGAAATGACACAATTAATATGAAATATTATCGCTTTTGAGACTTGTATTTCATATTTCTACTAAAGAAATCATTTTTTCTCATTTCTAAAAAAAATATTTTTCTCAACTCAATAGAAATCATTTAAATATTTTTCATATTTAAATATTTTTTTCATAAAATTTACCCAATAAAAAATGAAAAGACCAAAAACATTTTCCTCCATACCCAACAGGCAAACACACCCTTAATGGCATATTTTCCCAAACGTTACACTCCATTAATGTTTCTTTCAATTTTTATTACTATCGTTCAGAAGTCAGAACTCTTGTCATAAACATTTAATTTAGAACAGTAATTATATATATACTGTTCAGAACCAAGAAACTCATCAACCATAGCCAGAGTGTCAAACTATTTATTGATTTTGTGGCGTTAAGTCACTGATCAATACTATATTATATAATATAAACTTTGGCTAAAATCATTCCTCAATTATGATTCAAATCTAATGTACATCCTCATATTATCTAAGTGAGCACAAAAACATTTTTATACTATCCAAAAAATAACATGAATCATCCTTCAGTAAATTTTTGTTAAGAAACTGATAGAACCAATAAAAAAATATTTTTAAGTTGTTCATGTCTTGACCACGACGAGAAAATCAAAGTTACCTAAAAAGAATAAAGATATGGATAGAAAATGAATCTATTCTCAGGATTTAAATTTTATGTGTTGTTAGTTTATATGTTTTTTGCATCATCAAGTAAATTGACTTGCAACAATACTAAGTTTTGAAATATTTATACAGTAGGTTCTGATGGTTAGAAAGACTATGTAAAAAAAATCATTTTAAAAATATTACGTCCAACTATTTAGAGATTTTCTTTATAAAATATTTAGGGCGTATGTACTATATATACAATGCAATTCACATTTTATACAATGTATAAAAATGCTGAAAATTTAGTGAACTTACGTAGGCATTAAGTTATGAAATTAAAAAAAAATACTTTATTTGAAATTTTTGAAGTTAGAGTAGTATTTGGCCATATTTTTACAAAGAATATTTAGAATTTGAATATATTTTGTCTAAATATGATTTAAACCTCAATTTCTAAAAATTAAAAAAACCATCTAACTTGACTAGCTTAACCATGTGTACATATATTCATTCGACTTGACACATTTTTTTTGTTGGTGGCGTGAGTTTCTTAAAAAAATAGACAGAAGGATGAATCTTGCAACTTTTTGGATAGTTCAAGGTATAACATAAGGATGTACTTTAGGTTTAGGTCATACTTTAGGGATGATTTTAGCCAAAAACTATGCGAAAGGAACAAAAATACCCTTCATCCACTTTTATTAGTTCATTATATTAAACATAAACATCAACTTTCACTTGTTCAGCTTAAAAACTTAAAAGATAATTCATCACTTTATTCCTAAGTTGCCTTTGTTATAATAAAAATATTATTTTATTTAGGAAAAAGGGTAAAAAATATTCTTACACTATGTGAAATAAACAAAAACGTCATCTGTTTATAGTTTGGCTCAAATTGCACTTACCATTAATTCTTTAGTTCAAAAATGCCTTAAACTATGCGAAAGGAACCAAAATGTCCTCCGTTTGTAGTTTGGTCCAAAAATGTCTTTGCCGTCAATACTTTAGTCCAAAAATGTCCTTATTGTTATTTAATGGGTCAAAAATGCTCATTTTCCAAATAAACATATTATTATTTTCTTTTTGACACATTCTTTTTCGATTAGTGTTTTTTTAAAAAAAAATAGCAAATGTTTATCTTACTTCAATTTAGAAAAAAAATAAAAAAATGAAAATATTTCTTATATTATTATTATTTTTATCGTTATATAAATATAAATTAATGATGAATATACTATGATCTTATATATATGACATATATTGTCTGTTGAAAGGGTGCATGAAGTTATTCTATTTTAATTGATAGAATAAGATTAAGAAGAAAAATATCTCCTACATTTTTATTTGTAAAGTGATTTTAGAAGAAAAAAACAAGAATAGTGTTCTTTAATAATATTTCAATTAGGAAGAAGATGTGTTTAAAAAGAAAACAAACAATATATTTGTTCGAAAAAGAGCATTTTTGACCCATTTTGTAACTATAGGGACATTTCTGGACCAAAGTATTGACTGCAAGGGCATTTTTGAGTCAAATTATAAAAGTAGGACATTTTTTACCCTTTTTCCTTTTATTTATTGCTCTTTACAAAATATATCAAGTCAATATTGGATACGTAAAAATAGATGGAGGAAATATATAATGAAATAGAAATTAAATTTTGGCTCGTTGTCTGTAACGACTCATTTGGTCGTTTTGAGTACTAGAGCTTTTTATTGTATAAAATACTCTTCCGATAGATTTTAAATGAGTGTTTTGGACTATTCGTAACTACAATTATGAAATTAGTGGGGTAGTTTTTATAATTAAGTTAGTTGGTGGTTATAGAAGATAGCATTAAAACAAATAGTGGGCCACTTCTACCAACCCATAATTAGGCTTAATAATAATTAGGGATTTCCATCGTGAGTTAGAAACTCAACAGAAATTCAACTACAGTGATACAAATTGCAGAGAGGCCGACGAGTACTTCAGGTAAATCCAAAATCCAATATGTATTTTGTGAATATGAACAAAGGCTTTATGATTATTATTTTATTATTGCTATTAGACGGGAAATTGAAAAGAACGAGGTTCCAGTAGTAGTGTTAGGTTGAATTTTGGTGGTTAATGGCGTTGAGTGTGAGATTGTGAGAGACAAATTTGTCTCCCACGGATTGGCTGATTTCCAATGAGATTATTTAATTGAGTTAGGAAAATTGCCTTAGGGATCATAATAATGATAAGATGGGTCACTTTATATTCTAAATAAATGATTGAATTTCCTTGAAGTTTAGATGTTAGTTCTTAAATTTAAGGGACAAACTTTGGTTGGGTTGATTAAACTATTGTGAAGTACTAAAACAATAAGTGGTAAACTATTGTTTATTGAGTTGAAGAGTGGATTGCAGATGGAAGTTTTATGGAATTAAATTGTCACTGTTATGTCCATATTTTGGAATGGGTTTCATGGGTTTCCGTGTTACATTGGTTAGTTTATTTTGTGGCTTCATGAGTTAGCTGCCACTGGTATCGTGACCAGTGTTTCAGTTTTACCATATTATAAACTAAAATTTGATAGATTGAGATAGAGGTAATTAAATATAAGGTGTAGTATATTATATGAATTATATTAAAGTTATGCTAATGGGAGGAATTAAGACTTACCCTTAGGTTTGAACTTTAGGAAGTTGATTATAGAATTAGGTGAGTTTTTGGGTATAGGAGGGACATAGAATAATATGAGTGTTTATAAGCTTGTTAACTTACAAATTATGCATATATGCTTGATAGATTGGAAAGGTTCGGAGGCATTGAGGAAAGGAAAGGCATTGGAGAAGTAGCTTGCGTGACGTCAGTTCTTCGGTGGAGGTAGGTTATGGTTTGTTCTATTTGATAGATAAACTCTTAATAGCGATTGATATTCATTGAATGATATTGTGAAGTTCTCTATGTACTTGACTGTGTGATTATGTGGCTTGGTTGTGTGGTTTGTGATTGGTCTAAAATCCTGAGACCGTGAGATTTATAATCTGAAAACCTCTCTATTGAAGTTATGCCTTGAATAAAGAGGGCTTGATGTAATATTATTAATGAACTGAAAAGTAGCGATAATAAATGATAAATTAATAATATTACTGGATCGGAGTGTCACGTTCCGACACGATATTTTTGGATCGGAGTGTCACGTTCCGACACGGTATTTTTGGATCGGAGTGTCACGTTTCGACACGGTATTTTTGGATCGGAGTGCCATGTTCCGACACGGTATAATTGGATCGGAGTGTCACGTTCCGACACGGTAACCTTAAAGGAAAAAGATATTGAATTAACTTAATGTACTCAATCTCAATGAACGCATTTCCCAAACGAGTGTGATGTAGAGACATGAGTCCTTGTGTGTGTGCTTGATATTGTGATTGATTACGTACTTGCTTCAACTGTTACTTGTTCATGTTGTGGTCTCTTATCACCTGCTAAGTGCTATAGTTGACTTTATACTATTATTCATTGTATATTAGTTTCTATTTTGGGTTGGCCGATGATACCTACTCAGTACACGTTCCTTGTACTGACCCCTACTTGTGTTTTCTTTGTTTTTCTTTTGTGGAGTGCAGCAAGTGTACCATCGACTTCGACTCGCCCTCAACTCTAGCCAGTCTCCAGCACATCAGATTTCAGGGTGAGCTATTCCTTCTAGCTCGTGCTAGATTCTCTCAGTTATGGCATGATGTCCTTGAATTTCGGACATGGACCATCGTATTTACTTATTTCGGGGTCTCTAATACTTTTAGACTTGATATGTTAAGAACAGATGTCCTTGATGTGATGATTTTAAGATTTTGGGGATAATATGTAATAGACTTTAGAGGTTTATTTGATTGGTTACTTTAATAAGTTTTGGAGCTTCCGCGTTATTGTTGTTAGTCGTAGTTAAATTATTGGTATATGTTGGGGTTTAGATTCCTTGGTCCGCCCACTTAGGAGGTAAAGTGTGGGTACCACTCATGACTCAATTTGGGTCGTGACATTGTCGTAAGTGAATGGATACAATGCTACTAATTATTATGTTGGAGCTGCTACCTAAGTTGGAACTATATATTTAATTGTGACTGAAGTTTTTCCAAGTGGAGAAAAGGGTATTGAATGAGTTGCATCTTTTCATGCTATAAATAACATGTCAAATCTGATTAGTTGTGGCTTTGAGCCTTTTTCTTCCAAAACGTGTAGAGAGGGTGATACTCACCCCATTTATTTCCCTTTCAATTGCTCGTACGATTTGGAAGTTAGTTTACAACTAGCTTACTTTTTCATCCACGAGAGTGCAATGACGTACAACAAAATTTTATATGAATCAATTAACGGTATCAAATGGGCGAATTGAGTTGAAATTGGAGATATTGAAATATGGTGAAATAGAAATTATGTTGAGTTTTGACATGTTCAAGTTTACTTTGAGCTCAAATAGGTTGGGTTCAAATGGGTTTATACACGGGTTGGGTCTTGATCCACCCAATTTGATCTGCTTAATTTCAATAATTTTAATATATTATTATTTAAGTTTTATAACTTCAATTTGAATTTCAACTAAAAAAAAAATTAAAAAAGAAGTTACAAATGGATAAATAAATCCTTAAAGATATAAAATAGATAATAATTCATATCTTCAATATAAGAGCATACATTACATCAATGCAAATAAAGAATCTTAAAACGGGTCAAAATTGGAGATTAAATTGGGCTCAATTGTAAATTCTCTTAAAATGAGTTAAGACTTGAATTGATTGAGATTGAACCCAATTTAAATTATCTTAAACCTAACCCTTAAAAGTATGAACGGGTTACCTATAATTGGATTCATTTTTGACATTCCTAGATCGATCATATTGGCATATGAAACTTCTACGGTGTACAAGAAAAAGTTTTATGAAACCACACTATAGTTCCTTGTTATATGAAATCTAAAAATAACTATTTTAGTCTTATCAACTCGTTTACACTAGTCACTATGGGTGTGTTTGTAGAGTATTACTAATAAAATATAACTTCTTTTTCTTATTTCCATTAAAACAAAAATTATCTTTTATTTTAAAGAGTTTGTTTTTGAAAGAAAATATTTGATCAATCAACATAAAAAAATAGAAAATATTTTAATTCGTACCGAACACACCTATGCGGTTGATTACTATGTTTGGACCTTCAAATTGTTGTGTTGGATTCCTTGTCTACGACATGCTGTTTTGCGATTTCTTCCGTATGGGCCGCACTTGCTGATCGGGCTCATATAATATTTGCTTTCATATGCATATTGAGATATTGAAAATAAACAATAATCATTTAGTGTTCAGATTTGGAGACAACATCTTAATATTTAGATGTGTATTTAGATCTAGACACCTACCTCTTAATGCAAATCTTAATATTCAGACGTGTGTTCAGATTCAGAGGTCTTAATCTTAATGAAAACAAATGGAGCCTAAGTTGCTAGAAGTCATTGCCCCTATTTCAGATAGTTTTTAATTTTTTTTCTTAAATATGTTATCAATATTTAATTTTTATTTTTATTTTTCATTTAATGAAAATTTGTGAATTAAAGTATCTTAATCTGTGATTTAATTTTGTTAGGCATAAATTTAGATATTTTTTGTCTTGTATTTCTGTGACCTAAATTCACTAAACTTATGTCTTACTCGGCATAAGTTTGGTAGGAATTAAGATATGCCTGTTATAATAACTTTATTATTTTTTTACCCTCCCTAGGAGCTCCCACCCCTTTTGTTCCCTTGGTAACTCGAACTCACAACCTTCGGGTTGGAAGTGGGGGTGCTTACCATCCGAGCAACTTCCTCTCGTCGCTTGTTATAATAACTTGTGAGTTCTGAAACTGAAATTTTGTCTTCATCAGCATAAATTCGGTAGGAACTAAAGTTATATCTTTTTACAATATAATTTATATTTTCAGAACTAAAATTTTGTCTCTATCTATAAATTCGATGGAATTAAGCGGCATAACTTGTTTTGTATTATGATACAATAATATAAAGTTATGTTGAACGAAAATTATTTGTAATTTTGACGTCAAGAATATTTTTAGCCATTTATGTTTCATTTAAAGTGATGAAAGACAAAAACTAAATAATCATCCCAATATAGAGGCATTTGTGCGCTGCTAGCCTGCTACGTTTACTTCTGGGCTTAGGCCCAATTATGTTATAGAAAGGACAGGCCCTAAACTGTACCGGTCCGAGGTAGGAAAACTTAACAGAAAGTCCTACATAAAGACAAAAACCAATAAATAGACCTACATGAAGATTGAAGACGAACCAAAAAAAAAGAAAAGAAAATCTTGTAGCTAACTAACCTAAACTTTGTTTTATTGGTAATCCAATAAAGACTACGATTAGCTTCTTCAAACTAAACACTCCTAGCTATTAACTACCACCTATCTCAATTAATAAGCTAAACTTTGTTTATTTTTGTTATTAATGTTAAGATCTGGGGGTGTTGCTCAGCCCTCGACCCTCTCCCCCAAGGGTTTTTTTTAAAAAAAAAACACATTTCCAAAAATATTATGATCCCACGTGCAAACTAAAAACTTTTTATTGCAATGTTCATAATTATTTAGCTTCAAAATAGAAAAAGTTCAAAGCTTCAAGACTAATAAGAATATCTTTATTTCTACCTAAAATAACTCTTTTTAAAAAAAAAAACATATAAAATAAGTTGTAGACTTCTTATTTCAATTTTTTCTCCATTATCCTAACCTCAAAATATAAACACAATATAATATTTTTTTTTAATGTATAATAACTAGGGTTGTTCAAAACCGAATAGAAATCGATAATCCGAACTGAAAAAATATTATTGGTTTATTGAGTTATTAATTTAACAATTTTGATTTCTTTTTTGTTATCGAGTTATTGACTCTTAACGGTTTGAAATTTTTTCTTAACGGGTTAATCGATAGACCGATAGTAAATTAAATAATTTCATTTATATCATTTTGTATAAAAGTCTTTGATTTAGAGTTTATTTCCTACTTTTATTTATGACTGTCTCAAACTCTTGGTTATTCTACAATGTAAAAGTGTTTACTTTTGAGCAAAATGCAATTTGCGAATTTTTGTGCATGGTTCATTTGGTTTGTCACTTTGTTTCTAAGTGATTTTTAAGGATTTTTTTTTTGTGTCAAATCTTAACGGTTAAACAGTTAATCAAATCTTTAACGATCAATAACAGATAAACTAATATCTTAATAGTTTTATAACGGTTTAACATTTCTACAAAACCAATAACCAATAACTCAAACCGATATACAACCCTAACATGTAACAACTCCTCATCCACTTCTCAGTTTCTCAATACACGAAAATATCCTCTATATAATTATCAGATTTTTTTTATATACTAAAAAATATCAAGATAATACTCATAATTTGAGATGTAATAGGTTAATTAGTAGTCACACATAATGCAGGGAACTAGTAACGTGATAATTACAATTTACAACCACTTTCTCCCTTTATGTCCACCGTCATGCGCTTTAATATTGTGATATTAAAATGCTCTTTTTGCTACCACAGTTACAAATTATGGTAAGTTGACATGTGTTGGCTTTTCCAGTTCTAGAGTCATAGACTATGGTGAAATGAATGAACAGTGAGGGAGCGAGTAAAGTTATAATAAGCTATGGCGAAGTGCTGAAAATAGAAAGCTGATGAACTGATCTGTGGAAAACGAAGAAATATTGAGGAAATAATGAACGAACATAATGATCTTCTGGACTGAAATTTTGAAGTAATGGCTAGGGTTAGGAATTATTGTTCCATTTCGAAACCGGCGATTTGGATCTGGTTAATCTCTGCACTTACCTTTTATCTTCTATTCCTTATGGCTAATCGCAATTCTACAGGTAATAGTAATGTTGATTTATATATATTAGTTGTTTCCTTTTTTTTTTTTTGGACATATTTTGCTTTGGTTGTTGTGAAATCAGATTTACTCATGATTGTATATAAGTAATTAATTCTGTAGATCATTTAAATTGATTCTTAAGTGTGTTTTTGTATTACTTTATTTCTTTATCTGCTGCTTCGCCGATAATTTAGCTTGTTGTTATCCTTAATTAATTAGCTCAGATTGACTTTCCATAAAAAAAATTTGTGTATAAATGCACTTAATACTACTCAGGGATTTGTATATAGTATATTGTGATAGCTGAGTGAGACATAGCTGTAATCGAAAAACAACCAGACAGAGATATTGATACATCGAGATCTCAAATGCAGGATTTTGGTAATTGTGAAAGGTTTTTTATTCTTAATTTTTTTTTTAATAATAAAATGGTAGATTCTGACTAGTAATTGGGAGGCTTTGTGCTTGCTTTTGGTTTTCTTTCAGTTGCTCTTTGTGTTAAGTTTATAACTCTGCTAGTTATGTTTAAACTGTTAATTTATGTGAAAGTTGAGGCCTAAGTTGCGCGGACTCTTCACTTTTGATGCCGCACTCATGTTGGATTCTCCAAAAATACACTACTTTTGGGGAAATCCGACATAGGTGAGGCTTTAATCTTGGTAAAACTGTTAATCTAGAAGAAAGTTGAGGGTGTGATGTTTCTCTTTAATTTCTCGTTAGGCGTGTTTTCTTTATTGTTGTTAATTTTTATATGTGGTTCTGATGGAGGAGCATTCCTTTCCATATATCAGTGATGTTACATTCAAATGTAATGCCATTTGGAATCTCCTTTACTGTATCGGACTCCAGAAGAAAAGGTTCTGTCTCCCTTTTTAAAACGATTATGTTTGCAATATCGAATTCTGGCTTTCTTTGCATGTAATCCAGAACACAATAAAACATCTTGGGAACTAATATATGGAGAAACCATTTTGAATATCATAGCTTGTTGTGTGTTAAACACGCACAAAAAAAACCCACATCTGTTACTTGAATTGATAAGTAATTAAATGGTTGGAACAGAATGGTCTATCTCAAATGCGGAGCAGAGGTCTAGATTGTATGAAAAGATGGAGAAAGACTTGGAGGATCACGGAGCTGCTTTCCTCAAACAGGGAGAAACTACTCAATCACTTTCCCTGTCAGATCTGTTTATTCTCAAAGATGGAGTAGTCACTCCTGTCCTCAAGGTTAATTTCACTTATTAATCAACATTCATCCATATTCTTATTTGTTCTGTCTAAACTGAAGGTGGTTAATTTCCTTCTGCGTATAGGCTGCAAATCCCCCTGTGCGAGCGAATGTTTTGTATCTCAATCCAGAGTATTCTGTCCCTATTGCGTAAGTTTTACTTTTTGATTTATCTGGACAAAATCAACCACAAAATTTCCTGTCTAGCACTGAAGCAAAATCAGTTATGTTTAGTTAATATTAAGAAAGCCAAATTTGCCTATTTTGAAGGACAATATTGGCTACTCTTACAATTTTGTTCAGTTATGTGAATTCTACTTTTCATATTGAACTTGGAATTGCTATATTCACACTTGTTCTCACCTGTTTTTTTGTAAAGGGATGCTGTGAGATCTATATTCTCGCCACATTTTGATAAAGGTATGGTGTCTTTCTTATTGATAAATATTTGGAGGGATGAGTTAACCCTTTTTTAAACATCTCTCATTCTATTAATTTTGATGCTTATACACGTGTTGCTTAGCAATTTGGTTTCAGAACTCTAGTTTATATCACTTTAGCATGTTCCACGGATCCCATCACATTACTGCTGTCCCTGCTTCTGAATCAGAGGTAATAACATTTTTAGATGAAAAAGTATCTTAGTTTACGTCCTTTCTTCTCATTGAATTGTTATGTTGATGATGCTGAGAGTGTTCTGTGTTTCCTCAGATTGAAGCTGAAGCAAATGCTGTTAGAGCTGTTTCTGAGTCAATCTGCCCACTAAAAATTACCCTAGACAGAGTGGTTCTGACATCAACTGGGGTGTTAGTAGGTTGTTGGCAGGTATTTTAATGAACTTCAGTCTCCCCCCGCTCTTCATCTTAATCTATCTCTCTGGAGTATTTTAGCAAGTCTCTAAAAAGTAAATGTTTGAGATAAGAATATTGCCAGAGCTCAACTCTACAGTTTTTGTTTTTTCTTTTATTCTGAATGTAGGCCATTCTAGACACATTGATGTTTCAAGCTTTCTTAGGAAGTTTTGGGAAGCTCTTCTTTGCTTTTGGATATAATCTTGCGGCTGTATAGAATATTACTTATGCTCGCAAATAGATGATTAGGAACCTACATTACATTGATTGTTCATCTTCATCAATATCTGTGTTGGTATGCCCTGGCTATGGCTGTCTTTATTTTTCAAAATACGCTAAAAGTTAGCATGGAAATTTGCGGGGTCCCATCCCGGATATCATCCACATCCTTTTTGGTCCACCATGTATGCGTCCATTTAACATAATTAGGGACTTCAGAATATCAATGTATTTACTGAACTTCAGGTCTACTTTTCCAACAGGTTGTTTAGTCTTGTATGTAAAAGCAGTATTTACACTATTATTTCATTATCAAGAGATACATGGTTACGTTTGCAAGACATGCCTCGCTGTAACGATGTTCAATATAAAGAATGTGAATTCCTCGAGTGTATCTGGTGACATAAATGAGGCAAAGACTTTTTCCTTGTTCATGAATCATGAACATCTATCTCAATGACCATAGAAATGAGTTATCTTTTTAATTTATTTATGTTGTTTCTCTCCTCTAAGAATGGCTTATGATTTGACTCAAATTACTACTCTACAAGTAGTGCACCACTTTGCAATGGTCATCACATGTTGCAATCATTAGGTTAAAAAATATAATGGAGATATAAGTTGGTGAAATTGTATTTTCTTCCTTTTTACACTTACATTTTATGTTTTCATTTGTAGGTGGACTCTGGAAGTGATCCAGTAACTATCAGACAAAAATTGAGAAATGCTCTCCCACATGCACCTGTGAAGCAACTTGTGAGAGCTATACAAATCTTTTCTGCTTTACATCTTAGTGAAGATGCTTATGTCTTTGCACTTCAACCACTTGGTGCTAATTAACTCACATATATTCAGAAAGCTGTAAATATAGTGTTGGTAGTAAAACCATTATGAACTTTAATGATAAATCTGCCATTGCTATTGCAAGATTCTTCCACTCATGGTCCACCCCCTTTAGGTTTTAGGACTATTTTCTTTGGTTTAAACTCTTGTCTTCTCAAGATAGTGCTGTTAAAATAATACATCAATATTTCTAACATTTGCTGACCACACTTCCTTGGTGCTGCAGTATGATGCTGTAATGCTTCATACCTCATTTGCCAGACTTCTTGGACATCCTAGCAGTTGGCCTGAGGTAGTTTATTACGAGCATCTTTGATCTGTTGCCTGCATTTTTAATCGTCTATTGTTTTATTGATGTTTAATCTGGAAATCACTGCTTAGTCCCCTGTGATACGTTGTTTTTGGTACTAAAAGGAAATAACACTAATTAACTACTAGCAGTTACAAAAAGTCTGGATGTTTAACACCTCGTCATAGTTCAAGGAAGAGTTAAAACATAAGGGGATGGGGGAAAACAATAAAATCTTGATGGAGATCAGTCCCACACTACCAGTTTACTTCCTAGTGTTGGCATCTTACTATTGAGAGGGAAGAACAGTTCTTTTTAACGCGGGAAGATGAAGGAAAACCAAAACTATCAACTTGGACTTCAAATAAGGTAAAAATAAATAATGCTTTTTTAAAGGAAGTTCATTTGAAATCTTAAAAGCTCATCTAAAACATGACTGAGGGTGATTCAATTAAAGAGACTGTAAAATTTGTTGGAAAATCGCCCTCACAGTCTGGGCTCCAAATAAATTACAATAAGACTAGACTTCATTTCAACCAGAGCTCTTTTTTCCCTTGAAAAGTTTATCATGAGTTTTCCCTTAATTTTCATCCCAAAAAATAGTCACTTGGTTAATTGAATGTTTTTCTTGTTCTTTCAACTTTCCTTTATCTTGCACAGGAAGCAAATAAGGTTTCAGAACTCCAATTTCTCCATGAGCTCGTGAGTAGATTAAACAACAAAATCAGTGGCACTAAGGTAATTTTTGGTTTTTATCTAAATTAACCCTCATCGCCTTATAGTGAATGCATTGACCCCCTCCCCCGTATGATGTGCTCGTGTTGGTCATGTCTGGAATTCATGATTCTGCGTTTGGAAGGATTATGAGGCACTTTCCATACACTTCAACATGTGTTTTAAGAGAAGGAAACAATTTGAAGCTTAAATCTCAAAATGGGATGCCAATTTGAGTATGTGTGGTCTTGTTGTCTCCCCACTTTCATAGAGAAGCCAATTTTACTCTCCGTTATTTTACCTAAAAAAAACCTCCAAAAGAGACGACACAGCTCCTTAGAGCATGTTTGGGGAAGTGATGGAGGTGAACAATTTGGGTGTAAAACAAGTTGGAACATTCTTTGTAAACCTTGATGAAGCGGTGGCTTGGGATCTAAACATATGATCTAAACATCCTGCAAATAGGATTTACTCTAATCAGATAGTGTGTATACAGAGCTTCTAGAGCATAGGAATTTGTTGTGGGTCGTTCATACCATAGAACTGTTCCTGGGCTTGGGAAATATGCTAAAACTTGGGCCTCATCCAAGTTATAGAAATTAGCTAGTAAAGTCAGGTTTCCTTTTTTATAGCAGAAATCATTCATGTTTGAAGGGTTACCCATGCTATCACGCTAGCTTGAGAAGCTAATCTTTCATCGGAAGATATACCATGTCATTATAAAATGCCTAGTTGGACCCTAATGTATTACTCAATTTTTAAAAAAAGCAGTCTTGCTTTGTTAATGTCTTTCTGATCTTCATTACATTTATTTCATATGTTGCAGGCTACTGTCGGTGAGCTTTGGTACGTTGAGGAATATGACATATTAGCGCTTGCGTTGGATGGAAGAATGAAACTCCGCAAGTTCCAGCTTGGCTGTTCGAAAGTGTGAACCTTTCACCACTGGCTCCTGTATGGCAAAGCCATTCACCTATCTATGGGGATCATGCGAATTCTGATGTACAGCTATATTCACTTCCACTATATATACAAAGGAGCGCTAGAAGTTGGATATTACAATGTATTGTTGCTATTTGAACATTTCTACATGATACTTGAAATTTATAATATAAGTTTGTTAAAAGTATGTGGTGAGCATTTTCAAAGTGTCAAGTCTTTGGTGTAGAAGTTAAGTTGGGGTCAAATCTATGCTTATTGTTATAAAAAAATGAGCTTGAATTTTATCTTATTGACTAATGGCATATGCTTTCCTCTTAAGTTGATCTTTGTCGCTCTTTACCCTCGGAGATGCCACCTAAAGACTATTGTTACTCCACAACAAATTCGCCACCAACTACACCCACACACACACTCACAAAAAAAAGACATAAAAATCTCCCCCAAATCAGACGATCTCTTTCACGCCTTCATCAATACCATTTTCCTCTGTCGACATCTTAAACCTATCTCGATGGCCATAATATTGTTAGATGTTGTAAATGATTTAGGAATTGAATATTATGTATATGTATGGGTTTAGCATTAGAAGGTTTAGGTGAAGCTCTGACATCACTATTGAGGGTATTTACTTTTGAGATTAAGGAATAGAAACCTAGTCATTGAGGTTTATTAGTGTTGAAGACAATGAGAAAGTATGGAATTAAATCTTCTCTTTTTCCTTATAAAAATTGTTGAAAATTTTATATCGTTAATCAATAAATGACAAAAAATAGATCTTACTCTAACAATTAACCAAAAATAACCCTCTTTGTAAAGTTCATGGGTAAAATTTGGACCTTTTGTCCTAAATAAAATGAAGGGTAAATTAAAAATAAATAAAAATTGGAGGATAAAGAGAGAGAGCAAGTGAGAGGAGAGGCGTGTGTGAAAGGTAAATAAAGATGACATGACATGGGCGAAAAAGCGAAGCGAGTGGAAATTGCAAGCATAAACGTGTACGGCTTTGCTATTTGACAAAAAAACAAAGATCGCGTGGCACGCATCTCATGCGTTCCCCACTTGATTCTTCCCACCACCAGCTGCTCGCCACACGCCCCTCCCCACCCACAACATATTAAAAAACATCTAATCCTAATTCCTTCTTCTCCTAATTTCATTTTCCGACTCTCCCTCTCCTCTCACCATTCCATCCAGGTATAATTTTTCTTTCTACCTCTTTCAATTTCAGATTGCTCTATAGTTTTAATCATTCTTATCTTTAAGCCCTATTTGTGGTGTGTTTGAAATGATTTACTTCGTTTAGGATGCTAATTCTTTGGGGTTTCGGTTTTACAAAATTTTATTAGGTTTTTTTACGTCGAGAGAGGCAGAGGAGCAGAAGTCACAGGGCTTCTTTTACAAAAAAATTGTTCTTGCTTTGGTGAGGAATTGGGAACTACTGTAAATGTTTTCTTATCAATAAATAATTAATTATAGAAAATGGGTTAGGTTTCTGCTTCGCTTGAGTTTTACTTACCTCAATTTAAGGGTGTGTCTTGTGTTCCGCTGTTTAATAGCAAAGCATAGGAAATAGATGGTGAAGTAATGATCAGCAAATCGACTGATTAAATGAAGTATACCGCGTTAACACTGAAAATTTGTTACTTCAAATGAATTTAGCTTGATTGTAACACTTTGATCAGGTTGCTTGTTCATCATTTGACCAACTGGTATCTAATTTTGAACAATAGCAACTTACCTTTTGTCTTCTTTTCTCAGGACAACCAATACAGTCCAAAGCCTACACGGTGGACTCCAATAAGAGATGGATACAGAAAATCCTGCTCCAATAGTTGAAAAGGATACCACAGATGCTGAGACATCATTAGATAGGTCAGTTCTTTTAGATCTTCCACTTTTTGTAGCCTGAATGTCGTATCATTTTTTCTCTCTTAAGTATGGGAATCTTCAATAAACCTGTGGTCTCTTTGTTTTTAAACTTATAATGTGATTTTTTTGATAAAGTAAGTGGTATTAATAAAAGGCATCAAGAAGATGCGAGAATTACAAGATGTGACATTTGAGCTTACAAAAAATCTCTAGGTGACTATACAAACCATCTAAGCCAAGAACTAATGAGTTAATAAAGTCCTGAAGCTGTGCATTAACAACACGTTACAAATTGGACCTATACAAATTGGCAATACACCTTGCCTTGAAGATACGAAGTTGACTACCCATCAAAACATCTCACTCCTCTCTAACCAAATACACCAAAAAAATGCAAGCAGGTATCAAAATCTAGATCTTCTTGATGACTTTGTCAACTCTCCATAGGCAGTTCTCATAAGCATCCTTAACTGAGAGGGGTGTGGCCAATTAAAACCAAAGAGACAAAAAACATGTTCCATATTTTTGAGGCCACCTCACAATGAAGAAGATGTCAGGTGGTTTCAGCCTCTTTTTTTTTTGAGAAGGATGGTTTCAGCCTCTTTTTTGCACCTATAGCATCTGTTTGGGAACTGTATTTTCCTTTTCTTTAGATTGTCTTGGCTAAGATGCCTCATATAGAGCTGTCCAAGACTCCAAGTAAAACAAACAACCTTAGTTGGCAGCTTGGTCCTCCAAATGAGTTTCCAAGACCAGTTGTCTATGCCTTGATTGTATAAATTCCTTCTTTTTGGTATCCCCATTTGAGCTTGTCAACTTCCTGGGGATGTGATTTTTCATGCAAGTTTGATGCCAAAATTGCTTCTTATTCAAAGCTTAGCTTCTGATTTTGTTAAATTTGCAAGGGCATTGACCCCTTATGTAGATAGAGAACAGATTTATGCCTCCATGGACGGAGAAAAAATTATTCTGTATTGCTGGGATCCTTTTTTCTTTTTTCTTTTGATACTAGAGAAATCTCATGTGAGTTAGCTGGCATACTGGTCAGCTCGGTAGGGATCTTTTTGTGGTTGATGATACCAGCTAGGCAGCAACTATTTTTTTTCACAAGTTTAACACATTATAAAAAGCCCAGAACCATACCTTGTTCGTTTGTAGACATTGTCTCACTGACTAACTTGCAAAAGTTCCTCACAAAATTTAGAGAATGAATTTCTGCCTCTTCATAACTCTATTCTCATATCTTTGAATCCTCATAAAAGTTCCCAAGTCTCAGGATAAATACAGTAATAATTTGTGTACTCAGTTCATGTATTTATTTTGACTTTGTTTTGACTGCTCTCTGCATCATTATCAGTGGAATATCTATACAAGTACTGATTGTAAAGTTCTCTTGTTACAGCTCTCATCTCGGGAAGAAGATTCAGAAGAAAGTTCCAAAAAGAATTCACAAAGCTGAGAGAGAGAAAATAAAGAGAGAGCATCTGAATGAGCTTTTTCTTGGTTTGGCTGATGCTCTTGGTAATTTCTTGATTGCTTATAACTTTCCCATGTCCACCTCTGACAAATCCCCGGAAGTGGTTCCTCTAGTGTACATTTTCAGTAAATAGATTGGCTAATTTATTAGACATGGGTGTGCCTTATTGGTGCAGAACTATCTGAGCAGATGAATGGAAAAGCTTCTGTATTGAGTGAAGCTGCTCGATTTGTAAAGGACATGCTTTCTCAGATCAAGCATATGAGGACAGAAAATACAACTTTGCTGTCTGAATCTCAATATGTAAGTGTCCTAATTTCTGGGAGTTTTGCCAGCTTGGAGATGCTGCCCATTTTTTCTCTTTTTAATGTCCTTTGAAGTTCGAACCTGGATTCACATAGAGCATTGTGCCACTATACGGACATGGTATACACACTAAATAGGATAAATATGAGGTCCAAACTGAGAAGAGTTGCACCCCCTTGAAATGAACCGGCGTTCTAATTATCTAATGTGAGCTCGCCAGTAACTCAAGGAAGATACCAAAAAATGATGTAATAATAAGACAGTGGGATTCATTTTTTTATGAATGATTGATTTTGCCCTTCATTCCTCATCCAGGATGTCTGATCCACTCAGTTGCAATCTATACATTACAGCTTCACATATATTCTGCTGTTATTCTTTTCTAGTTCTGCAGTTACTAAACCTGTCTTATTGACAGCTTAGCGTGGAGAAAAAGGAGCTTGAGGATGAAAATAGAGCTCTAGAGGCTGAAATTAGCAAACTGCAGACTGAGGTCAAAGCAAGGGAAGCTGAGACTAGTCTTGACCTAAATCTAGCTCCTCCTGAAATTCATCATACAGAGTTTGCCTCACAAACTAACTATATGAGATTGCCTGCTTCGGAGCACGCATTTCAGCAGTCACAGATGATGAACCCTGTGTACGTCTTTCCCTTGAGTTCTAATCCCCAGGCTTATCCAGCGCCTGATGCTGCAGATTCCATGGCTATGCCCACATCTACTGTGAAGAAACCACAGCCCAGATACCCCACTCCAAATGATGTATGGCCATCCCAAATCCTTGAAAAGAGGCCTCAGTTGTTGCGACAGGAGGTTCAAGATGGTGCATAATAATAGTAGTCTAGTAGAAACGAGACATTCGTTCATAGGGAATGGCATGTATACTTAGTTAGGTAATGTAGATTTAGACGATAAGCAGCAGCAGCAGATTCGGCAATACTTTGGACTTGCAGCTCTCCATTGTATATAACCTTTTTGTTGTATTTTGATCAGCAATAACCTAGTTTGTCTGTCGAGTATGGAGGTAGTATCAGTTGAGATCAACCATACCATAACAGTGTTAGATATACAGAAATATGTTGGTAAACAAAACCTGTAAGTAGGCGCTTGACGTGACATCTATGGATTTTGATGTTGAACTCTAACAATGTTCTTGCTGTTGAGGTCATTTTCAAGCTCTGGGTTTCTCTAAGGTGGCCAAAATTAGTCCTAGTCCCTTCTATTTTGACAAGGTAGGAGACAGAGAATTGACTTTAAGAGGTCGTTTGGTAGGGAGTATTAGGAGAAATAGTTCAAGTATTATGTGTGGTATTATTTAGTACTATGTTTGGTAGGAATTTTGGGTCTATGTATAATCAATCCACGGATTAGTTATACACCCTACATGGTATTATAGGTTGTATAACTAATACCTTCCATTTGGTGGTATTAGTTCTAATACCATGGGACTAATCTAGGTAAAGACAAAAATACCCCCTCAAATCCTTTTAATTATTTTGTTTATTTTCTTGATTTTATGTTTTATATTTTAAATTTATTTAAATAAATTAGCTTACAAATTTTATTATTTAGATATATTTTTTTGTTTCTAAAATATGAGTTATTTAATCTATTTATTATTAATATAAAATATTATAATCCGACTAATATGCTAATGTTGATGTGTGAATTTAAGAACAATTCATAAGTCAAATATTGCCTCTTAACGGAAGTCCATTAAACATTACACAAGTAGTCTAAAACAAGAGCATATATATATATAAAACATCTCGAGTATAAAAATAGTTTAATTTATTTTATGATAAAGAGTTTTTTTTTTAGTTTATTGATACAAAACAAAGTTCAATAAATTTTCTCTATAAATTATTATAGTTGTGTGACCTTTTGAGATATTAACTCCAATTTATTAAGATGACAATTATTTACTCTCAAATAATTTAAGTGAGAAAATAGTGAACATGACAATAAAATTTTTATTCTCCTAGCTAGTTAAAATGCTATAAAAAAAATATTATCCTTCAATTATCTACCTTGACCCAATTACATGAAATAGAAAATCCCTTAATAACTCAAGTGTATAATTGGAAAGAATTTTTTTTGTAGAGTTTTAAACCACACACAAAACTAGGTAAAAAATAATGAACCAATCTCATGATAAAAATAATCTCTGCATTACTAATCCATGCATTACCAATCTCTGCATTACTAATCCTTGCATTATTGATCTTGTACCAAACGACCCTAAGTATCATTATTATTGTAGAAATCTTAAGAAAATGACAGAATTGGTCTCGTGTTTGGGAGTTGGTTTGAAATAGTCACTTGGATATATTTTTTTACAGTATTTTTGTCCTTCCATTAAATTTATGAAACGCGATTTCAGTTTTCGTCAAATATTTAACAGATGTTTGCTATTAAATTAAATAGAAAATGAGGGGAAACAACAGTTGTTTTACAATGTTGACAATTTTGATAAGTTAAAATATGCTCACTTTTGATAGTATAAACTATTAAAAATAACAACACACACTATAATTATAAAAGTGATGTTTGGAAAGGTTAAAGTATATACAAAGTTGCTCCGTGTTTTGAAGATAAACAAATTATTTTAAATTTTTTAAAAATATATTTAAAGGACTATTTTAATAAACCAATCCAAAAATAAGAAGTGGGTTTTCTCATTTGAGATCTTGCACTCACTTGTTTTAAGTTGGGATTTCACTAGAACCTACCAAAAATGGTCTTTTGTGTAAAATAAGAACGGGTAGGATTTAGGAAGGGACAAATATACAAGTCCCGCAAAGTTTGGTTGAGTTGTTGGATGGTCGCACGTATATTATCAATTTTTTATTCAGCCAACTCATCTTTTAACGTGAAGGTGTTTTTCCGCTTGATGTTCGAAGTTTGTATTGGAGCTTCAATTAAATTTGAATCGCGTACATGATCTATTTGAAAATGACGCTCCCAACATGATTTTTCTCCATTCGAACCTGAGGTGTTTACTGCAAGAAACATTTCTTTTTATATTTTTGCAGAAAAAAATCATGGTAATTGTTAGAAAAATAATTCTTGTGAAACTGTAGATTAAAAAATAACAATCAAACTAGACTACCTAAGTTCTAACGAACTTAGCTTTTTTTGTTACCCCCACATACAGTGAATTTAATTATAGACTCTAGTTACCTTTTCTCTTCTTTTCCTTTTTCATAATATTATTATGTTGTTAATTTGACCTTAATTTTTTTTCGTGGGGGAAGTTTTTAATTTACAATAAGAGATCAAAAGTGAGAAGGGAAACGTGAGAAGCAAGTATAAGGCAAAATAATTGCACAACAGATGGAGCCAAAGTTATATTCATACTTTTTAGCTTTCAACTTTATGTTATTGTGGAAATAGTTTTTTCCCTTCTTAATTTCTTCCTTCTCTTTTGCTAGTGGAAATAATTTTTCTCCGGATATGGACATTATAATGTACCAATCATGGCTTTAACTGAAAATGATAATTAGTAAAGCAGATTCACTATAATGAATTTAGTCTGTAAAAAAAAAAGTCACATTTTTATATTTTAAAATAATTCATTTATTCTTAATGAAATAATTTACAATCATATAAATAGTTAAAACTTATTTCACAAGTTTCAAAAGTCTATCTATTTTTCTTATATTTCGCAAATAATTAAATGATGTCACATAAATTGAGATGAAAAAAGTAATAATATAGTATTGAAAATCTAAATTTAAGGAATAATATTTAATTTGTTTGATTAATTTCTATTTAATAAAGTAAATAAAATTAACACAATATAATGAATTCAAAATTTATCTAGAAATTAATGGGCGCACACAAGCATATGGAAGTAGTTGTAATAGAAAAATAGAAACACACTAGCTGCATTATTTTGGAATATAAACGACAGCCGAGAAGTCTCTGTAACTTTACTCTTCTCTGAACACACAAAGCAATAACTCTCATTCTCATCTCCCAAATCTACACCCATCTCCTGCTGCTGCAACTACCACTGCAAATCTCAGACTTACAACTCATAATTTTAGTAATTTTTTAGTTCAGCAAAATGGGAGGATCTGGAGGAGGTATAGTAAGCTTACTCAAGGTCATAATCAGCAACTTTGATGTTCTTGCTGGGTATCTCTTCTTCCTCAATCTTCGATACCTACTCCTTTTTCTTAGTATTTGTGTTTTTTTCCCTAGTTAAGTCATAGATGATGGACCAATTTAGGAGTAATTTATTCTTGTGAAGCTAATTTTTGTTTTCTCTTGTGCGTTTGAAATTGCAGGCCGGTGGTTAGTTTGGTGTATCCTCTGTAAGTGGGTTCACACTTGCTGATTTTACTCTTTTTTTTTTTTTTGCCTTATGGCTTCATATGTGATGTTTTGGTACTGGGTTTTGGGTTATTTGACAGGTATGCTTCAATTAGGGCTATTGAGACCAAATCCCCCGTGGATGATCAGCAATGGCTTACATACTGGATTTTGTATTCTATGATTACACTTTTTGAGCTGACGTTTGCCAAGCTTATTGAATGGTAATTTTTGCTCGGTTGAGACTTGTGTATTCTTTTCGGTTGGTCTTTTTCAAATTCCGCGAGAGGGAGAAGTAATTGTCTGTTTATCGCTTGTAGATGGAGCACTACGATTATTCTCCTTTTGGGGATTTATGTTCTCCATGGTTATTTCAATTATTAAATTTGGCTTTCCTTAGGTCGGGATGAGATGGAAAAACAGATGATAGTTGTGAATAACCTTTTGTGACTTTTCGTAATCATGAAGCCTTTGAGCATTTCATTTCCAAATCTAATTTGGTTCCATCCTAGTCTCTAATTATTTGTCATAGAAGAATGAGACTTTGAATTACTATACACTTTTATGTGATGATGTGACGACGATGTTAAGTTTTACTAACTTGGTAGATAGAGACTTAACACTAGGTGATTTTTTCCCATCTATTCAAGCCTTGATGGACACAGTTACTTGGTACAAGTGTTGGTGAGGTGAGACGTAGTAGGTATCCGTGGAATTAGTCAAGGTGCGCACTAGTTGGCTCTGACACAATGGTTATTAGAAAACAAAAAAAGTTTGGTGTTGTAGATTGTCGAACAAGTGATGAGTGATGACACACTACCTAAGAAAGAGAAAGATCATCTCCTGATTGCAGTTTGCTATTAGGAGTAGGAAAAGTAAGTCAACAGTCCTTCTACAAATTATAGTCATAGAAAAAATGGGGTCACAAAGTAATTATGCTTGAAACATTGTTAGGCCAGGTGAAAATGATTCTGATGGTTAAGTAAATGCTCTTTTGAAATCATAAACAGTGACATCTTGGAGCAGCTGTCATGAATGACAAAAGTTTTGAATGATTTCCAAGTGGGTTAGTACTCATATAGTGGAGTCTTCACTAGTGTATTTGAAGCAAGAGCAGTGATCTTCATAACTATCTGCTTGACAATTTCTTGTGAATATGGTTGTATAAGAAACTGGATTGTCAAGATAAACACAAAAATGAGCTGGTGATGGTGTAGTTGACCTTACCTTGGTTGAAATGATATGTTGGAGCACAAGGTGCTTTCATATTGAGCTAAGGTTAGGAACACTTTCTCCCCCTCACCCGCTTTTCCTTTTAACTATGGGTCATGTTTCTTATCATATTTGTCCCTTTCTTTCGAACTCATCATATTTTCTGAAGAAGCCCATTGAACACTGAAGGGAAAAAGTGAGTAAAACAGATTGATAGAAACACATTTGTCTGGCATAGTACATGAATCTCTTTTATATCAGTTTGCTTCTAGTGAGTTTAGATGATCACTAAATCTTTTCCGAATGCCAGATCTGGATTTTTTCATTATATATTTTATTCACTTTCTACGTCAGGCTTCCTTTCTGGTCATATGCAAAACTGATAGCGACCTGCTGGTTGGTCATACCTTACTTCAATGGTGCTGCGTATGTGTATGAGCATTATATTAGGACTTATATTGTCCAACGAAAAGCAGTTAACATCTGGTATGTGCCACGAAAGAAGGATGTCTTTAGTAAGCCAGATGACATCCTGACTGCTGCAGAGAAATACATAAAAGAACATGGAACCCAAGCATTTGAGGAGATGATTCACAAGGTATGCTAATCAGTTCGCTGTGTTATTTATATGTTGAGGAAATGTCAGACTGATAGAAACCAAGTGACTTGAGGTATTCTGAAATTGCAAAATTCATGGTTTCAAGAAGTGGCTCATTTCAGTTTATTTCCCTGCAGGCTGATGGAGAACGAAAGACCCATACCAGCAATTACGTGTTTTATGATGACGACTACAGATACTGAGCCTTGATCACTACAGTTCTTTTTGTTTGGTTTCTGCTGCTCCACTACTTGAGGGAAGGCAGAGATCTATCTGATGTTGTAAAGAGGTGCCCTGAAACTGATGTTTGGTCTTTCTCCGTGTGGACTACTTTCTTTGGTTTTATAGAGTTTTTCGCAATCCTCTAACCTATGTATGTTATAAACTAATACTACTCATCCTTGTCACCGAGTCTTTTCTCCTAGACTAGATACTGTCTGTAATTGTTAATTTCAAGCAGTTTGTTAGTGATAATGAGAATCGTCGCTCTATTTATCTTTCACCTGGATTAGGAGATTTCATCACATTCAAAACTTTGGCTTTCTATTACTCTTATCACTAGTGAAGTCTGAGTGGAGTTGATTGTTTGCCTGACTTAACGCAACTTTTAAAATACGCAAGCGAGTGCTGCGTTGTACTCCCGCTTGACACAGGAAACTGGAGCAGCCTGAAAGTGTATTAGGCACTTGAACTTTTCAATAATGGTCTTCAACTTTTCTTTGTTACTCGATGATCCTTTTGTTTGTCAATCTAGAGAGGTATTGGGACCTTTGGTCAGATAAGTTGATTAGCTTTTTGGTAGACGTTGAAGTTGGTTTAAACATAGTGGTAGAAAAAGACAAAAAAATTAGAATATCTTGCAAATTAAATACCAAGTGAATCAAAAAAATAAAATAAGAAGTTGGTTTAAAGTTTAAACATAGTGGTTGAAAAAGACAAAAGAAAAAAGAATAATTATGGGGGCATTCCGAGAATTGAACTCGGGACCTCTCGCACCCTAAGCGAGAATCATACCACTAGACCAAATGCCCATCTTGTTAGATTGTTTTAAATATATAATTTGATTATTGTAGAGCGTTGAAAGAAGATATACAGTAAATCCCAATTGGTTTGATATTGAAGTTCAGTTTACCCAATGTTTTAAAATTTGTCTTGATAGTTCATTTTTATTTTTGTAAAAGAGAATCACTCATTAAACATGCATTACCTTAATGCCTTGTATCATGTCATACAACAAACCATTCGATGTGGGGTGTCCCAAAATTGACAATTTTTAATTTTGTACAAATTAAATAATTTAAATCCATTAAAATCTTCAAATTCTAAATATTAATTGATACAATATTTTCTCTATCAAACAAACTTTTCAATCATTGCTTTATATCTAATTCCATTTATCATAAATTCATCACTATATTATACTAGTCAATAAAATATACTATATGTTTTGACTCTATCTTTGGCTAAATACAATCATACATCATTATGGAATGAAAGGAGTAGTTGTTATACAACATCTTTTTACAAATTCTACATCTAATTATTCCAACCTTGGAATTTAGTATGAAATATGTTTGTACTATTACACTGTGGAAATTATTACACAAAAGAAGGATCTAAAGGCCCGCCTCTCTCTATAAGCAAAAGAGAGGAGAACATTCTATTTCTTTTCACAAAAGATCCTTTAGCATAATAAATTGTTAAAGAGGTAATAATCCTTTAGCTTGATAAATAAATGCTAAGAGAAGAGAAGAAAACAATGTTAAAATCGATTGAAAAATAATGTGACTCCGCAACTACTATTTCCCTATTTTAATTTTGTGAAATACAATTCAATCGACATAAAATTTATAAAGAAAAAAAAAATGGATTTGAGATCTTAAAACATGTACGTACAGTAATAATATTTCTATGACTACAAATATTTATGTCACAAATCATTTTTGAAAGGTAATATACTTCTACTATATCAATTTATGTGTCAAATAATTCAAATTTGATCGTAAATTCAGGCATGGAAAAATTTAGTTTTTTGAAATGAAATTACATATTTGAAAATTGCGTAAAAAATATTATAATTCAAAATATTTAATATATAAAATTACAGTAAAAGATGGAGTTGTTTAAATGTTAGAAATATGCCAGAAAAAGTAATGTAAAATAGGAAGGTAGAGATAATAAACCCAGGTGGGAATAAATAGGCGGGAAGTTAGTTGATTGGAGAAATAACTGAGAAAAACAGAAAAGGTAACAGTAGTGCCCCACTATCTTGCCGCAACAGATTCATATTTCGTTGACTACGTGGCATCAACAAAGGTATAATTTCACCATTGAACCACCAAATAAGAAAAGAATTCCCTGCTACGTATATATTTCATTTCGATCACACGCAATAACTTACGTACTGCTCACAGTTAAAGGAGAGAGAGAGAGAGAGAGTAAAAACCACACTAATTTCCTCACAAAACTCTCTGCCAAATTCTCATTTCTCTTCCGCACCTTCCGATCCGACAAATTTTGCTTATAGAGAAATCTACTGAGGCTTCGCTTTTGCTATCAAATCGAAAATCTACGCTTCTGAGTTCCGTTCGTATTTCCTCTGTTCGTTCCTCTAATTCTTATGAATTTTTCCAGAATCGACCTCGGTTGACAGTGAGTGTGCTCTTTAATTACCTGTATTGATCTTAGTGGAAGCACAAACTATGAGTTTCGTTATCATTTTCCTTGAATTTTGTTTACTAAATTAACGCTGTGTTTCTGTTAAATATACTGTTCAAACGTGTGTAAATTGGTTCGCATTGACATAAACCCTTCCTCCTTGTTAGTTCTGATGCTGTTTTTCTGCTGAATTTTGAACGGAAAATATAGGTGTATGTTTTTTTTTGGTATAATGTTTTTACGTGATATTGATATGTATTCGCGATTATAGTTTAGGGAGTTGTGTTGTTGAGTACTATTAAATAGGACGCGGATGTTGTCATGAACAGTAGTAGTTCGGGATATTCAAGGAGGTTTTGCTTAGATTTTAGATGTAATTGCTACATGCTAGGATATTTTGTTTAAATGTAGTTGATGCAACTAATTTGTTTGATAAGGTGATACTACTAGTGGAAAGTAATCTTAAATCATTTTTTTTGGGAAAAAAATGCCATTTCTTAATAGTTCGTGTTGAGATGCTTCCAAAAACCATTTTCCTTATTTTATGCTTATTCATGTTTTTTGGTTCTTCTGAAATAGTTTGTATGATATTAGTATCCTTACTCTCTTGTACGTAGAAGTCATCCTATGGAGGAACTATGGGGGCTCTTTTGCCAGCTACCAGATGTTTGGTATTGTCATGATCAAAGTGCTAGAGTTCATATAACAGCTTAATGAACAACGTACAGAGGAACAGTCTTGGAGAGAGGAGTGTGGAACAGGTGATGTTTATTGCTGCTTTAGAATAGAGCAGATATTGAAGAAGGGTAAACAATTAGTTTCACTGTAACAGCTCCACATTGTGCTTTCCTAAAACTCCTTTTCCTCCAGGAATAGGTCTTTTTTGAGAACAAAGAAACTCTCACACCATTATGAGAAAGTTGGCTTCTTATTGCGAAATAACACTATAAATGTTTGTATCATTTAGTCAATAAAGGAAAAGAATACAAACTGCAGGTAATAGAAGTACAGTAATCCTTCTGGCTCACCTAATCATGCAATGAATAGAACCATGACAATAATTACATCAACACCTATGTTTTTGCTTTCAGACCTTTACATTATATTTGTTTATCAAGACGGATGATGCAAAAAGAGAGAAGGTTCCTTGCAAATTCATATATTAACAACTGCTCCCAATACCTGCAATAAGCAGCAGTATATCCATTATGACCATAAATTTAAAATTAGAAGTCAAACTTTAGATAACATAAAGGATCCTTAGCTATTTCTTTTTCTGGTGGCTCCACCACCGATACCTATTTACTTTACTGCATGTTATTAATTGATTTACTTGTAAAACGACCAGTTTGCTTCTTTTTTTCCAGGAGAACATGTAATGTGATTATCTTCTATAGATATCTAAAAAAGTTATTCTCTGTTAAAAAGGAGATAAAAGCTAGCATTGCTGTCACAATTAGATTCATTTTGAGTGCCATATTTTAGCACATATTTTCTTGGTGTGGAATGTCAGATAAAAAGAGCTTATAAATTTGCACTATTTTTGTTGTAGTCTGTCTTCCACTCCCGCATTAGCAAAATAATAATCCCTTTGTTCCATGCTGTATATAGAACTTTCCTTTTCAGTTCAATTCCAAATTGATTTTAGCAGAAAATTGTCAGTTATATTATACTCCACAAATAGTTACATGGATTCCATGTTCACTCTTTTGAACAGACTTCTTTCCCTGTTTCACTTTAGAACTCTAGAAACTAAGATTTGGACCTTTAAGTTTCCCTTGTTAAATAGTGGAAAATTTATAGTCTCGTAATAACCATACAAATCAAGATTATTAATTTGAGGAATAAGGGAGTATCTGTTGCTGATACGGTTAAATTTTTATATATGATTTGCTTGTTATCTTCAACCTACAGATCCTTGTTTTTGCAACTTGCAGGCCATTACAGCCTTAAAAAGAGGATCATACCTACTGAAGTATGGACGCAAAGGAAAGCCAAAGTTCTGCCCTTTTCGTCTTTCTACTGTATGAACTTTGCATTAGATTGTTCATTATTTCCCAATCATTTTGCATATTTTTTTCATCAACTTATATTAAACTGATGGGGTGAAATAAATGTGGTTGGGTTTCCAATCCTTAAAGCGTAGGATAGGGAAAGCTCAACACTTTCAATTTGATATTTCTTTTGTTCAAGCTACATGGTTTCTTGGTGTAATTGCTTTTCCTATACTGTGATATCTTTCTCTTGCCAAAAGAGAGGATTGAGTTGAAGTTAAAGTGTTAGAACTTGGTAAGAAGAATGTGTAGAGCATCCTAGGCACCAGGCCAGCTCTATGCTTCTTTCTTTGTTCTGCTGCTTCTCCCCTCCCTCCCT